>NW_026576086.1:170000-222349 GCF_028641065.1 Leucoraja erinaceus | reverse complement strand
ATAGCTTAATAGTTTTGTTAACTATCTAATTGATGTAGTCCTTAATATTATGTGACCTGGTGTCTGTCACTGTATTTTTCTTACCGCCCAGGTAAGTTGTTGATAGTCAAATACATCTATGGATATGCCATTGCCAAATTGTTTTGACCAACTTCTCATATGATACCGACTTTATGCTGCCATATGGTTAATATAGGCCACCTCCATAGTGTAGTCTATTTATACCCATACATGCAAGTGCTTTAAAACTCATAAAATTCACCCGAACATTTTTTTAGATAATTAATGCCCAGTATAAGTGGTAACCCCACCACTGTCTTTCTGATATTACTTCAGTGGGTAACTTCATGAGATGCTCAATGACAACCTATATGTTGTTTTTGATACTAACATCTGAATGATGTAGACAGAAATGGTACCATTTTTTCCCAATTACTCTGTTATTTGTCGAGTAGTTGGTAGTTTGACCATTACTTTGTGCTTGTTTGTGCCAATTCAACTATGTTGTCTCTTGGCATCCTTATAGTTACGTGGACTGAATTAATATGAAAGCCAAGATAGTCCAAGAAAGCGCTCTATATGCTGGTAGGAACCAGACCCACCTACCTCCATGGTTATTGGCGGTTTTGTGTTTTCTGTTTTCTGAGTGCTTTTGTTCTGAGGATGTGCTGGCGACGTTGGGGGGGGGGGGGGGGCGCATTTTCCAGGGGGTCCGCGGCGGGCCCTGATCTAAAAGATCTTTGGGGATAGTGCGGCCCCAAGCTTTCACCAGTCCCATATTCTAGACATAGACTGGTGGATGCCGTGAGGTGCTGCTGTTAGGGTATCGAAAGTCGTGGTTTGCTCGTCCCTTGGCCTGCCCTCATGATGCCGAAGGTCTTCGATCTCCTTCAGCTTTTTGTTCAGATCTCTCCCAAATAGCAGTGAGTCTGCCTCCGCTGCTGGGCTTTGCTCAAGCCTGCATCTTTGAGATTGAGGGCAGGTGTTGTATTTCCCTTCAGAGATTATTTAGTTCGAATCGTGGTACACCTTAATACCAGCACTTTCTGGTGGCATGTGTTGATCTCGTTATCTCCACAGAACAAGCATAGGCTGTGATAGCTGACATCAGGAGCCTTCGGATCCGCTGTAGCTTGAGTTTTTATGCCCGCATAAGGGCCCCCACAACTTCCAGATTTTGCTGTTTTAGGCTTATTCCCCTTAAGGGCCTCATAGTTCTCTGGTGCTGTATATTCTTGCTGGCTGCCATTGTTTTGGCTCCGGCGGTGCTCCAGCCCATGGGGTTGCTACGAAGCGGTCCACGACACCCAACAGCTGTTCCTGATCCTGCACCTCATGCATACTCCCGATTTTGTCCGCCTGCCCCATTTGCAGACCAGCCCTGCCCTGGTCACCAATGCTAGCCTCCTGCTCCAACCCGTGGTATGAGGGTAGCAAAGGGCAGTGCCTGAACGACACTATGGAGGAGGTGCCTGTCCTGTCTCGCCGGGAGCGCTGCTGTTCCCGGTGGACCTTCTCCTCCAGGAGCTGCTAAGTGCAGCTCAGGCGGCTGTCTCTCTCTGCTTTGGTAGAGACATGTCCCCCTCCGACGAATCGGAGACGACCGGCCGTCTGGCTTCCTGGCCGCTTTCCCAGTCCGCCGTGTAGGCTCTGGCGAGACTGGCTTGGCTCGGTCTCAGGGATAGCGAAAACGCTCTGCGAGCGACGCTGCCGCCGGTTGCTGCCCCGCTGGTAGAGTTGGAGCGGGGCAGTTTCTCTTTGCGAGTTTTTTGCGTTGAGTTCCTGAAATCTGTAATAAAACACAACTGCAAACTCACCTTTCCAATGCCCAAGAGCCGCTCCTGCAGCTCAGGCGGCTGTCTCTCCCCCTCCTGGGTGGAGAGATGTCCTAGTCCGATGTCGGCTCCACCGCCCGGTTTTACACACATCCAGCCCGCTGCTCAGGCGCTAGCGGGCTGGCTCGGTCGCGGTGTCGGGTTTGCGGACCGCCCGCTCTTTCCCAAAACATCGGGAACATTTTTCATGCATCAAGCCTGTGCAATCCCTTAAGAAATATATATGTATCTTTCAGTGAATAGAAGCCCAGTCGGTCCATTCTTGCATCATATGTCAGTCTCGCCATCCAGGGAATTATCCTGGTGAAGCTACGCTGCACTCCCTCAATAGCAAGAATGTAATTCCTCAAATTAGGAGAACATAAATCACACAATACACCTGGCGTGTTCTCACCAGGGCCATGTATACTGCAGTAGGACCTGTCTACTCCTATATTCAAATCTTCTCGCTATGAAGGCAAACATGCCATAAGCTTTCTTCTCTGCCTGCTGTACCTGCATGCTTACTATCAGTGGCTGATGTACAAGGATACCCAGGTCTCGCTGCACATGTCCTTTTACAAACCTGATACCATTCTGATAATAATCTGCCTTCTTGTTCTTGCCATCAAAGTGGATAACCTCACATTTATCCACATTATACTGAATCTTCCATGCATCTGCCCACTCACCCAACCGATCCGTCAACGTGCAGCCTCATAGCATCCTCCTCAAAGCACACACTGCCATCCAGCTGTGTGTCATATACAAACGGAGATATTACATTTGATTCCTTTGTCTACATTGTTAATATCTATTGTCAATAACTGGGGTCCCAGCACTGAGCCTTGCGGCACTCCGCTAGTCACTGCCTGACATTATGAAAAGTACCCAATGTCCTGTGTCCGCTCAGATCTGGCACCAGATAAGCAACACACCGTACTGTAGTCTCGCCCATGGCCGCAGAAACTGCAGAGTCCCTATCACTATTTGAACACGTTTGGACACCATACTGAGGAAGGATGTGCTGGCTCTGGAGAGGGTCCAGAGGAGGTTTACAGGAATGATCCCAGGAATGAGTAGGTTAACCTATGATGAGCGTTTGTCGGCACTGGGCCTGTACTCACTGGAGTTTAGAAGAATGAGGCGGGATCTCAATGAAACGTACAGAATAGTGAAAGTCTTTGATAGAGTGGATGTGTAGAAGATGTTTCCACTGGTGGTTGAGTCGAGGACTAGAGGGCACAGCCTCAGAATTAAAGGATGTTCATGTTGTAAGGAGAGGAGGAGGAATTCCTTTATCAAGAGCAGTGAATCTGTGGAATTATTGCCACAGAAGGCTGTTTTACGGAAAAGGTTGACAGATTATTGATTAGTACGGATGTCAGGGGCTATGGGAAGAAATCAGGAGAATGGTGTTAGTGGGGAGAGATAGATCAGCAATGACTGAGTGGCAGAGTAGATATGATGGGCCGAATGGCCTAAATATACTCCTATCTCTTTATGACCACTCTTCCCTCCACCTCTGTCTCTATCGCTCCCCCTCCCTCTCCCTCAAACCTCCTCCTCTTTCTCTCCACTCCGAAGGGCGGGGGGGGGAAAGGGGGCAGGGGGAGGGGAAGGGAAAAGGGGAGCGGGATGGGTTGAGGGATGGTGAGGGGTAGAGGGGTCAGGGCGTAGAGGGGGAGGGGAGGAGAGTGGGGTGAAGGGGAGCGTGAGTGTGAAGGGGAGCGTGAGGGGGGGGGGAGGGGGTGAGGTGGAAGTGAGGGGGTAGGGGAGGTGGAGTAGAGGGAGGGGAAAGGGGAGGGGGATTGGGTGAGGGAGGTTGATGAGGAGGGGGGAGGGGCGTGGGTAGTGGAGGAAAGGGGCAGGAGGAAGGGGAGGGGGGAAGAGGTGAGGAGAGGATAAGGGGAGAAACAAGGGGAGGGGGATGAGGATGGGGAACGGGAAGAAGAAGAAGAGGTTAGTGTGGGGAGGGAGAACGGGGGGGAAGGGGTGAGGGGTGAGGAGGTTGAGGAGTGAGGATGAGAGGGGGAGGGGAAGGGGGGGGGGAGGGATGGTGAGGGGGGGGGGAGATTTAGGAGGTTGGGCGTTGGGGTGAGGGGAGGGGGGGGGGAAGGGGAGGAGAGGGGAGAGGAGGGGGAGGGAAAAAGTGCGAAGGGTGAGAGCGAAGGGGGGGGGAGGGAGAGGAGGGGGAGGGGAGGGGAGGAGGGGAGAGAGAGAGGAGATATGAGTGTGGGGTGGAGGGGAAATTGGAAGGGGGAGGGAGAAGGGGGGGGGGAGGGGAGGGGAGGGGAGGGGGGGGGGGGGAGGGGAGGGGGGGGGGGGGGGGGGGAGAGGGGGGGAGGGGAGCAGGGGGGGAGGAGGGGGGGGGGGAAGGGGTGAAGGGGGGGGGGGGGGGGGGGGGGTGATGCTGAGGGGAAGGAGAGGGGGGGGGTCGGAAGCGAGGGTTAGGGTTGGGGGAGGCGGGAGGGTGGGGGGGGGGGGGAAGCGGAGGGTGTAAGGGTGACGGGGAGGGGAGCGCTTGTTGCGGAAGGGGAGGGGGAGAGGGGAGGGAGAGGTGGAGGGGGGGAACGGGAGGGGGAAGGGGAGGGGAGGGGGAGAGGGAGGAGGGGGAGGAGAGGGAGGGGGAGTAAAGGCGGGAGGAGGGAGGGCAGGGAAAGGGGAAAGGGGATTGGGAGGGGAGGGAAAGGGGCAGGGGCAGGGGGGGGAAGGGATGGAGGAGAGGAAGAGGGAGAGGGAGGGGAAGGGGGCGTGATGGGGGGGGGGGGGGGGGTGGGGGGGGGGGGAGGGGATGGGGAGGTTTAGAGAGGCTTAGAGGGAGGGGAAGGGGCGGGGGGAGTAAGGGGGGAGTTTGAGGTGGAGGGCGAGGTGGATGGTTAGGTTGGTTGGTGGGGGAGAATGAGGGTATGTTGAGGGGGAGGGGGGGGGGGGGGGGGGGGGGGGGAGGGGAAGGGAGGGGGGGAGGAGAGGGGGAGAGAGGGGAGGGGGGTTAAGGCAGCAGAAAAGGGGTAGGGGCAGCGAGCGGGGGGAGGAAGGGGGTGAAGCGGGGAGGTTGAATTGAGGGAAGGGGAGGCGTAGGGAGTAAGGGAATGGGGAGTGGAGGGGAGGAGGGGTAAACGGGGAGAGAATGGGGAGGGGGAGATGGAGTAGTACGGGGAGGGATGAGGGCAGGGGTAGGGGGAATGGGTGAGAGAGAGGGAAAGGGAGGGGTAAATGGTGGGGAAGAGGGGAGGGAGGTGGAGGGGAGTTGGAGAGGGAGCAGGAGGAGGTGGGGGAGGGGGTAGAAGATGGGGAGGTTGAGAGGGGTAGGGTAGGGTTAGCGGGAGTGGGAAAGGGCGGATGAACAGGGGATCGTGAGGGGTGGGCGAGGGAAGTGTAGGTGAAGGGGGAGAGGATGAGGGGAGGCGGAAGGGTAGTTGGGTGCAGGAGGGAGGTGAGGGGAGTGGGGCGGTGAGGGGGGACGGGGAGGATAGGAGGGAGAGAGGAGGCGGGGGGGGGGGAGGGGAGGAGAGGGAGAGGGGGGGGGGGGAGGAGAGGGGGGGGGGGGGGTGGGAGGGGGGGGGGGGGGGGGGGGGGGGGGGGGGGAGGGGGAGGGGGGGGGGGGGAGGGGGGGGGGGGGGGGGGGAGGGGGGGGGGGAGGGGGAGGGGTAGGGGGGGGGGGGGGGGGGGGGGGGGAGGGGGGGGAGGGAGGGGGGGGGGGGGGAGGGAGGGAGAGGGGGGGGGGGGAGAGGGGGGAGGGGAGACAGGGAGGGGGGAGGGAGAGGGGAGGGGAGGGGGAGGGAGAGGGGGAGGGGACAGATCGGTAGGGAGAGGGGAGAGAGGGAGGAAGGGAGGGTAGGGATAGGGGGGGAGGGGAGGAGGGGAGGAGGGGAGGTTGAGGGGGGGGAGGGGAGGGGGGGGGAGGAGGAGGGGGGGGGGGGGGGGAGAGGTGGGGGGGGGGAGAGGGGGAGAGGGGGGAGGGAGAGGGAGGAGGGGGGGGGGGGAGGGGGAGGGAGGGAGGGGGAGGGGAGGGGGAGGGGGGAGGGGGAGGGGGTAGGGGGGGGGGGGGAGGGGAGGGATAGGGGGGGGGAGGGGAAAGGGGGAGGGGGGGGGGAGGGGGGGGGGGGAGAGGAGGGGAGAGGGGGGGGGGGAGGGGAGGAGGGGAGGGGAGGTTGGTAGGGGCGAGGAGGCGGGAGAGAGGGAGAGGAGGAGGAGTTGAAGGTGAGTGGGAGGAGAGAGGGGGCAGGGGAGAGGGGAGGAGGGGGGGGGGGGAGAGGGGGAGGGAGAGGGGGAGGAGGAGGAGGGAGGGAAAGGGTTAGGGGAGAGGGAAGGGTAAGGGGGGTTGGGGAGGGGAGAGGGGAGAGGGGGAGAGGGGGAGAGATGAGGGATGGGAAGGTGAGAGGGGGTATGGGGAGGGGTGAGAGGGGAAGGGGAGGGGGAGAGGGGGGGGGGGGGAGAAATGTGTGCGCGTGGGGGGGAGGAGAGTGAGGGGGGGGGGAGGGGGGTGTGGGGGGGGGGGGGAGAGGGGGGGAGAGAGAGAGGAAAAGGAGAGGATGGGGGGGAGGGGAGAGGAGGGGGGGAGAAGGAGAGAGGGGTGTGAGGGGAGGGGAAGTTGGTACGGGAGGGAGTGTGAGAGGGAGGAGTAAGGGTAAGAAGGGTGAGAGGATGGGAGAAGAGTGTAGGAGAGTGGGAGGAGATGGGGGAGGGGTGGTGGAGGGGGGTGATGAGGGCAGGCGGAAGGGGAGGAGGATGGGATGAGGGAATGGGAACCGTGAGGGAGAGAAGGAGGGGTTGAGGAGAAGGAGAGGAGAGGAGAGGGGAGGGGGGGAATGAAGGAGAGGGAGGGGGGAGAGGGGGGGGGGGGGGGAGGGGGGGGGGGGGGGGGGGGGAGGGAGGGGGGGGAGGAGAGGGAGAGGGGGAGGGGGGGGGAGGGAGGAGAGAGGAGGAGGAGGTGAGGGGGAGGGAGGATGAGGGGAGAGGGGGAGGGGGATGAGATGGATGGGTAGGGGGGGGGAAAGGGAGGGGAGGGAGGGGGAGGGGGGGGGGGGAGGGGGGGGAAGGGGGGAGGGGTTGGAGAGGGGAGGGGAGAGAGGGAAGGGAGAGGAGAGGGGGAAGGGGTAGGTGGAGGTGATAGGGGAAGGGGAGAGGAGAGGAGGAGGTGAGGTTGAGGGGGAGAACGAGGGCAGAGAGGCAGAGGGGGAGGGGGAGGGAGGGGGGAGGGGAGGAGGGAGGAGGGAGAGGGAGAGGGGGGAGGATTAGGGGATGGGAGGAGAGGGGAAGGAGGAGAAGGGGGGGGGAGGAGGAGACGGGAGGGGGGGGGGGGAAGAAAGTGAGACGGAGGGGGAGGGGGGGATAGGGAGGGGGGAGGGGAGGGAGCAGGGTTAAGGGTGGGGGACAGACGTTAAGGGGAAGGGTAGGTAGAGGGGGGAAGGATGAGGCGGGGAAGGAGAGGAGGGAGGGAGAGAAGGGAGGAGGGGGGGAGGGGGGGGGGGGGGGGGGAGGGAGGTGGTGAGAGGGGGAGGGGGAGGGAGGGGGGGAGGAGAGGAAAGGTGAGGTGAGAGAGGGGGAGGTAAGGAGAAGGTGAGAGGGAGGAGAGGGGGGGGGAGGGAGGGGAGGTGGAGAGGAGGAAGGGGAGAGAGGAGGGGGGAAGAGAGGAGGGGAAAGGGAGGGGGGGAGGGAGAGAGGAGGGGGAGGAGAGGAGGGAGGGGAGGGGGAGGAAAAGGGGGCAGGGTTGGGGAACGGGAGGGAGAGGGAGGAGCAAGGGGTGGGATTGGTTGTGCAGGAGATGGATAAGAGGAAGGTTAGGGGAAGGGGGAGTGGGCAGGAGAGGGTGAGGGGTAGAGGGGAGAGGGTGAAGGGTGAGTTGAGTGGGGGAACGGAAGGAGGGGAGATGGTGGAGCACCGGGAGGGGAGGTGGAAGGGAAGTGGTAGAAAAGTGGGCGGATGAGGGGAAGAAGAGGTGAGGGGTAGGAAGGGTGATGGTGAGGGCGTGGGAGAAAGGTGGGGGATGAGGGCAGTGGAAGGGGACAGGGGAATAGGGGAGGGGAGGGGAGAAGAGGGGGGGGAGGGAGAGGGAAGGAGGGAGGGGATGGGGGAGGGGAGGGAGGGAGGAGAGGGAGGGAGGGGGAGAGGGGAGGGGGAGGAGAGGAGGAGGAGGGAGGGGGTGGTGGGTAGGGAGGGGGCGGGGGGAGGGGGGAGGAGGGGGGGACCAGTGGGGAGAGAGAGAGAGGAGGAGGGAGGGAGAGGAGGAGGGAGGGGGAGGGGGGGAGGGGGGGAGAGAGAGGGAGGAGGGGGAGGGGGGGGGAGGGGGAGGGGGGAGGGGGGGGGGGGGAGGGGGGGAGGGGGGGAGGGGGGAAGAGGGAAGGAGGGAGAGAGGGAGAGGGGAGGGGAGGGAGGGGGGGGGGGAGAGGGGGAGGGGGGGGAGGAGAGGGGGAGGGGGAGGAGAGGGGGGGAGGAGGGAGGGGGGGAGGAGGAGGGGGGGGGGGAGGGGAGGGGGGGGGAGGAGGGAGGGGGGAGGGGAGGGGGGAGGGGGGGAGGGGGGGGGGGGGGGGGGGGGGGGGGGGAGGGGAGGGGGGAGGGGGAGGAGGGAGAGGGAAGGAGGGGGGGAGAGGGAGGGAGGGGGGAGGGGGGGGGGGAGAGGGATAGGGGGAAGGAGGAGGGGGGAGAAGGGGGGAGGGGGAGAGAGGGAGGGGAGGGGAGGGGAGGGGGGGGGGGGGGGAGAGAGGAGAGGCAGGGGGGGGGGCAGAGTGGGGGGGAGAGCAGGGAGGGGGGGGGGGGGAGGGGGGGGGGAGGAGGGAGAGGGGGGGAGGAGGAGGGAGGGGGAGGGGGGGGAAGGGGAGAGAGGAGGGGGGGGGGGGGGGGGGGGAGGGGGGAGGGGGAGGGGGAGAGGAGGGGGGGGGGAGGGGAGGGGGGGGGAGGGGGAGGGGGGGGGGGGGGGGGGGGGGGGGGGGGGGAGAGGAGAGGGGAGGGGGGGGGGGGAGGGGGGGGGAGGGGGAGGGGTGGGGGGGAGGTGGGGGGGGGGGGGGGGGGGGGGGGGGGGGGAGGAGGGGGAGGGGAGGGGGGGAGAGGGAGGGGGGGGGGGGAGGGGGAGGGGGAGGGAGGGGGGGAGGGGAGGGGAGGGGGGAGGGGAGGAGGGAGGGGGGAGGAGGGGAGAGGAGGAGGGGAAGGAGGAGGAGGAGGGGAAAGGGGGAAGAGGAGGAAGAGAGGAGGGAGGGGGGGAGAGGAGGAGGAGGAGAGGGGAAGGGAGGGGGTGGGGAGGGGGGAGGGATGGGGGAGGGGGGAGGGGGGAGAGGAGAGGGATGGGGGGAGGGGAGGAGGGGGGGGGGGGGGGGGGGGGAGGGAGAGGAGGGGGGAGGAGGAGAGAGAGGGAGGGGAGAGGGGAGGGGGAGAGGAGAGGAGGAGAGAGGGAGGAGGAGGAGGGGGAGGGGGAGGAGGGAGGGGAGGGGAGAGAGGGAGGGGAGAGGGGGGGGGGGGAGGGAGAGGGGGAGGGGGAGGGAGGGGGAGAGGGAGGAGAGGAGAGGAGGGAAGAGGGTGGAGGGGGGAGGAGGAGAGAATAGGAGAGGAGGGGAGGGGAGGGAGGGAAAGGATAGGAGGGGAGGGGGAGGGAGAGGAGCTGAGAGGGGGGGTGAGGGGGGGAGCGAGGGGGGGAGGGGGGGGGAGGAGGGGGAGGAGGGAGGGGGGGGAGGAGGGGGAGAGGGGGAGGGGGAGGGGGGGGGGAGGGGGGGGGGGGGGGGGGGGGGGGGGGGGGGGGGGAGGGGGAGGAGGGGAGGGGGGGGGGGGGGGAGGGGAGGAGAGAGGAGGAGAGGAGAGGGGAGGAGAGAGGGAGGAGAGGGGGAGGGGGGAGGGGGGAGGAGGGAGGGGAGGAGGGGAGGGGAGGGGGGGAGGGGGGAGGGGGGGGGGGGGGGGGGGAGGGGAGGAGAGGGGGGAGGAGGGGAGGAGGAGAGGAGAGGAGAGGGAGGGGGGAGGAGAGGGAGACGGTAGGAGAGGGGGAGAGGGGAGGGGGGAGAGGAGAGGGAGGAGAGGAGAGGGGGGGAGAGGAGAGGGGATGGGGGGGAGGAGAGCAGGGGGAGGGGAGGGGAGAGGAGGAGGAGGGGAGGGGAGGAGAGGGGGGGGGAGGGAGGAAGGGGAGGAGGGAGGGGGGGGGAGGGGGAGGATGGGAGGGGGAGGAGGGGAGAGGGGAGGAGGGGGGGAGGAGGGGGAGGGGAGAGGAGAGGGAGAGGAGGAGGAGAGGGGAGAGGAGAGAGGGGAGAGAGGAGAGAGGAGGGGAGAAGAGGAGGAGGAGAGGAGAGAGGAGGGGGGAGAGGAGGGGAGGAGGGGGGGAGGGGGGGAGAGGGGGGAAGAGGAGGAGGAGGGGGGGAGGGAGGAGGGAAATCGAGGGGGAAGGGGGAGGGGAGGGGGAGGAGGGGGGAGGGAGGAGAGGGGGAGAGGAGGGGAGGGGGAGAGGGGAGGAGAGAGGAGGGAGGAGGAGGGAAAAGGAGGGGGGGGACGGATAGGGGGAGGGGGAGATGAAGGGGGGAGGGGAGGAGGGGAGGGGGAGGGGAGGGGAGAGAGGAAGGGGAGGAGAGAGGAGAAGGGGGGAGAGAAGGGGGAGAGAGAGAGGAGAGAGGAAGGAGAGGGAGGGTGGGAGGGGGGAGAGGGAGGCGGGGGGGAGAGGAGGTCAAGGGAGCACCAGTGGGAGTGAGAGGGGGGGGGGATAGGGGGGAGAGGAGAGGAGAGGGGGGGAAGAGGAGGAGGGGCAGAGGGAGAGGAGGTGGGAGGAGGGGGGGAGGAGGGGGGCAGCTAGAAGGGGCGAGGGCGGGGAGGTTAAAGGGAAGTGGAGGGGGGGGGGGGGGAGAAAGAAAAGGGACATTGAGATGGAATTTGATGCGGAGGAGGGAGGGGGGGGAGAAAGGAAGGGGAGGGGGGGGGGGGAAAGGGAGAAGAGGGGAGATGATGGGTAGAGGAGGGGAGGGAGAGGGGGGGAGGGGGAGGGAGAGGGGGGGGGGAGGGAGGGGGGGGGAGGGGGGAGGGGGGGGGGAGGGGGAGGGGGGGGAGGGGAGAGGAGGAGAGAGGAGGGGAGGGAGGGGAGAGGGGAGGAGGAGGGGGAGGAGGAGGAGAGGGGGGAGGGGGAGAGAGGAGGAGGGAGGGAGAGAGAGGAGGGAGAGAGAGGAGGAGGAGGAGGAGAGGAGGAGGAGAGAGGAGAGAGGAGAGAGGAGGAGGAGGAGGAGGAGGGAGGGGAGGAGGGGGGGAGAGAGGAGGGGGGGAGGAGGGGGAGAGGAGGAGGAGGGGGGGGAGATCGGAGAGAGAGGATGGGGAGGGAGGAGGAGGGAGAGAGAGAGAGAGGAGGGAGGAGGGAGGGGGAGAGGAGGAGAGGAGAGGGGGGGGGAGGGGGGGGGGAGGGGAGGGGAGGAAATGGGGTGGAAGGGAAGAGGGGGGGGAGAGTAGTCGAGAGGAGGGGGGGAGGAGGCGGAGGGGAGGGGGGAGAGGAGGAGAGGAGGGAGGGAGGAGGGGGGGGGGGGGAGGAGGGGAGGAGGGGGGGGAGGGGGAGAGGGGGAGGAGGGGAGGGGAGGGGGAGGGGAGAGGAGAGGGGGGAGGGGGAGAGAGGAGAGAGGAGAGGGGAGGAGAGAGGGGGGGGAGGAGGGAGAGAGGAGAGGGAGAGTGTAAGGGGAGAGACGGTGGGGAGTGGGTGATGCCGGGGAAGGCCTGGGGTGAGGGAGAGCGTGCGGGAGGTGAAGGGGAGAGTCCAGACGGGGTGGTTGAATAAAGAAGGTGGTGAGGTGGGGGGTAGGAGAAGAAGAAAGAGGGGTAGGGAGGGGAGACGGGACGATGAAGAAGGTGGATTTCGGAAGGGGATGAGGGAGAAAAATGGGAAGGGGGAGTGAAGGGTGAGAGGAGGGATCGAGGCTGGGTGGAGGAAGAGGAAAAGGAAAAGCGGGGAGAGGAAGAGGAAGAGGAAAAGCGGGGAGAGGATGGTTCTAAACAGGGTCTGTTTAGGAACAGTCAACATGGATTTGTGCCTGGAAGGTCATGTTTGACTAATCTTCTTGAATTTTTTGAAGAGGTTACTAGGGAAATTGACGAGGGTAAAGCAGTGGATGTTGTCTATATGGACTTTAGTAAGGCCTTTGACAAGGGTCCTCATGGAAGGTTGGTTAAGAAGGTTCAACTGTTGGGTATAAATGCAGGAATAGCAAGATGGATTCAACAGTGGCTGAATGGGAGAAGCCAGAGGGTAATGGTGGATGGCTGTTTATCGGGTTGGAGGCAGGTGACTAGTGGGGTGCCTCAGGGATCTGTGTTGGGTCCTTTGTTGTTTGTCATGTACATCAATGATCTGGATGAAGGTGTGGTAAATTGGATTAGTAAGTATGCAGATGATACCAAGATAGGGGGTGTTGTGGATAATGAAGAGGATTTCCAAAGTCTACAGAGTGATTTAGGCCATTTGGAAAAATGGGCTGAAAGATGGCAGATGGAGTTTAATGCTGATAAATGTGAGGTGCTACACCTTGGCAGGACAAATCAAAATAGGACTACATGGTAAATGGTAGGGAATTGAAGAATACAGTTGAACAGAGGGATCTGGGTATAACCGTGCATAGTTCCTTGAAGGTGGAATCTCATAGATAGGGTGGTAAAGAAAGCTTTTGGTATGCTAGCCTTTATAAATCAGAGCATTGAGTATAGAAGCTGGGATGTAATGTTAAAATTGTACAAGGCATTGGTGAGACCAAATCTGGAGTATGGTGTACAATTTTGGGAGCCCAATTATAGGAAGGATGTCAACAAAATAGAGAGAGTACAGAGGAGATTTACTAGAATGTTGCCTGGGTTTCAACAACTAAGTTACAGAGATAGGTTGAATAAGTTAGGTCTTTATTCTCTGGAGCGCAGAAGGTTAAGGGGGGACCTGATAGAGGTCTTTAAAATGATGAGAGGGATAGACAGAGTTGATGTGGACAAGCTTTTCCCTTTGAGAATAGGGAAGATTCAAACAAGAGGACATGACTTCAGAATTAAGGGACAGAAGTTTAGGGGTAATATGAGGGGGAACCTTTTTTACGCAGAGAGTGGTAGCGGTGTGGAATGAGCTCCCAGTGGAAGTGGTGGAGGCAGGTTCATTGGTATCATTTAAAAATAAATTGGATAGGCATATGGATGAGAAGGGAATGGAGGGTTATGGTATGAGTGCAGGCAGGTGGGACTAAGGGGAAAAAAAATTGTTCGGCATGGACTTGTAGGGCCGAGATGGCCTGTTTCCGTGCTGTAATTGTTATATGGTTTTATATGGTTATGGGGAGAGAGAGGGGAGAGAGGGAGGAGAGGGGGGGGGAGGGAGAGGGGGAGGGGGGGGGGGGGGAGAGGAGGGGGGGAGGGGGGGGGGGGGGGAGAGGGGGGGGGCGGGGGGGGGGGGTGGGGGGGGGGGAGGAGGGGGAGAGGAGAGGGGGGGGGAGGGGGGGGTTGGGGGGAGGGGGGGGGGGGACGGGGAGGTGGGGGAAAGGGGAGGGGGGGGGGGGGTGGGGGGAGGAGGAGAGAGAGAGAGAGAGGAGGGGGGGGAGAGAGGGAGAGGGGAGAGAGAGAGGGAGGAGGGGGGAGGGAGGGGGGGGGGGGGGGGGGGGGGGGGAGAGGGGGGGGAGATAGAGAGGGGGGGAGGGGGGGAGAGAGGGGGAAGGAGAGAGATAGATTTTAATGAGGGCCCCCCGAAGAGATGAAGGGGAGAGGAGTGGGGAGAGGTGTGGGCAGAGAAGAGTGGGAGGTGAGGAAGGATGAGGAGGGAGAGGAAGAGGAAGGGGTGGAACATGGGAGGGGAGAGGAAGAAGGAGAGAAAGGAGAGGTGGTGGGGAGACGATGCGGGAGGGGGAGGAAGGGGGTTGGGGGAGGGGGAGAGGAGGTGGAGCAAGAGGGAAAGCAGGGCCACTGTTAATGGGAGCGTCAGAGGTAATAATGAGGGAGGGATGCAGGGAGGCAGCGAGGTAGTCGAAGATGAGGAGAGGCAGGTGGAGACTGTGGGGGAGAGTGAAAGGCAGGGTTGGGCGGAAAATGGGGAACGGGAGGGTGAGGGGGAGGAGGGTGAAGGGGAAGGGGACAGAGTGCACGAAGGTGAGGGGTGGAGAGGGGGGAGGCAGCAAGATTGGGTGAGTGCGGGGAGGTGAAAGGGGGGTGAGATGGTGAGGGAAGGACAGAGGTGGTGAGGTATGAGAGGGAGATGACAGGAGAGGGGATAAGTAAGTAGGAGGTGTCTAGAGAGGGGAAGGTAGAGGGGGAGGTGGGAGAGGAGCGGGGAGGATGGAGAAAGGAAGGTGGGGAGTAGGGGAGATGAGCTGGTAGAATAGGGGAGAGGTATGGGACAGAGGGGACGAGAGGATGGGGAGAGAGTAGGGAGAGAGGGCGGAGGAGGGAGAGGAGAGGCAGAGGGAGGAGAGGAGAGAGAGAGAGGGGAGGGGTGGGGGGAGGGGAAGAGAGGATGGGGAGAGAGGAGGGATTGAGGGGGGGAGAGGGAAGAGAGGAGGGGGAGGGAGGGGGGAGAGAGAGAGGGGAGAGTGAAGGAGGAGGAGGAGGAAGGGAGGAGAGAGTAGGAGAAGAGGAGGGAGAGAGTATGGATAGAGGTGGAGAGTAGATGAGAGGAAAGGGGAGAGTGGGGTGAGAGGATGGAAAGTGCAGGGAGAGTGGAGGTAGAGAGGAGGGGAGAGAGAGAGGGGAGAGGAGGGGAGAGGGAGGAAGGAGGAGGAGGTGGGTGGGTGGGGGGGGGGGGGGGGAGGGGGGGAGGGGGGGGAGGAGGGGGGGGAGATGAGGCGGAGAGGAGGGGGGAGAGGATGTGAGATGAAGGGGAGAGGATGGGAGAGAGAGTGGATGAGGAGGGGGGAGGAAGGGATAGAGGAAGGGGGGGAATGAGGAGTGAGGAAGGGGAAGAGGAAGAGGGATGGGCAATGGTAAGTGAAGTTGGAGAGTAAAGGGGGGGGGCAGATGTGGGAGGGGTAAGGGAGTTGAGGCACGGCATGGAAAGAGAAGAAGGGGAGAAGAGGGAGGAAAGGCGAAACGGAAATGGAAATGGGGAGGGGGAGGGGAGAGGGGGAGAGAGATGAGATTGAGGGAGATAAGAGGATGCGGAGGGGGGGGGGATGATGGGGAAGATGGAGGGGAGCTAGGAGAAGGGGTGAGATGGTGGGGGGGGGGGTTGTGGGCAAAAGGGGGGAGATGGTGGGGGGGGGGGGGGGGGGGGGGGGGGGGGGTGAAGGGGGGGGGGGAAGGGGGGGGGGGGGGGGAGGGGGGGAGGGGGGGGGGGGGGGGAAAGGGGGGGGGAGGGGGGGGGGGGGGGGGGGGAGGCAAGGAAGAAGGGAGGGGCCGGGAGATGAAGGACGAGGAGAGGAGGAGGAGGAAGGAGGGGAGGGAGGAGGGGGGAGGGAGGGGGAGGGGGAGGGGGAGGGGGGGAGGGAATGGGGAGGGAAATGGGGAGGGAGGGAGAGGGGGAGAATGGGAGGGGGGGAGGGGGGGGGGGGAATGGGGAGGGGGGATGAATGGGGAGGGGGGGAGAATGGGGAGGGGGAGGAATGGGGAGGGGATGAATGGGGAGGGGGATGAATGGGGAGGGGGGGTGAATGGGGAGAGGGGGAGGGAGGAGGGGATGGGAGTAGGGTGAAAGGGGGGGGGGGGGGGGGGGGAGGGGAGGGGGGGAGAGGGGGATGGGGGGGGGAAGGGGGGGGGGAGAGGGGAAAAAATAAAGGAGGGGAGAAGGAAGGATGGGGAGGGGAGAGGGAGGGAGTGGAGGGGGGAAGGGAGGGGAGGGGGGGGGAGGGGAGGGGGGAGGAGGGGGGGGAATGGGGAGGGGAGGGGAGGGGGGGGAGGAATGGGGAGGGGGAGAAAGGGGGGGGGGGGGGGAGGGGGGGGAGGGGGGGGGGAGGGGGAGGGGGAGGGGGGGGAGGGGGAGGGGGGGGGGGGAGGGGGGGTGGGGGGGGGGGGGGGGGGGGGGGAGGGGGGGGGGGGGGGGGGAGGGGGAGGGGGGGGGGGGGGGGGGGAGGGGGGGGGGGGGGGGGGGGGGGGGGGGGGAGGGAGGGGGGGGGGGGGGGGGGGGGGGAGGGGGGAATGGGGAGGGGAGGGGAGGGGGTGAGGGGGGGGAGGGGGAGGGGAATGGGGAGGGGGGGTGAATGGGGATGAGGGGGTGAATGGGGAGGGGGATGAATGGGGAGGGGGATGAATGGGGAGGGGGAATGGGGGGGGGGGGGGGGGGGGAGGGAGGGGGGGGGATGGGGAATGGGGAGGGGATGAATGGGGAGGGGATGAATGGAGAGGGGATGAATGGGGAGGGGAGAATGGGGAGGGGATGAATGGGGGGGGGTGAATGGGGAGGGGATGAATGGGGAGGGGGGTGAATGGGGAGGGGGATGAATGGGGAGGGGGAATGAATGGGGGAGGGGGGAATGGAATGGGGAATGGGGAGGGGAGAATGGGGAGGGAGGGGAGGGGGGGGAGGGGGTTGAATGGGGGGGGGAATGGGGAGGGGGGAATGAGAGGGGAGGGGGGAATGGGGGATGGGGGGATGAATGGGGAGGGGGATGGGGGGGGGGGGGATGAATGGGGAGGGGATGAATGGGGAGGGGGTGAATGGGGAGGGGGGAGGGGGGGATGAATGGAGGGGGGGGGAGGGGAGGGGGTGGGGGGAGGGGGGGATGAATGGGGAGGGGGGGGGAATGGGGGGGGGGAATGGGGAGGGGGGGTGAATGGGGAGGGGGATGAATGGGGAGGGGGAATGGAGGGGGGGGGGATGAATGGGGGGGGGGAATGGGGAGGGGGTGAATGGGGAGGGGGTGAATGGGGAGGGGGATGGAAGGGGGAGGGGATGATGAATGGGGAGGGGGGAATGGGGGGGGGGGAATGGGGGGGGGGGGAATGGGAGGGGGGGGAGGGGGAGTGGGGGGGGGGGGAGGGGAGGGGAGGGGGGGAGGGGGGGGGGGGAGGGGGGAGGGGGAGGGGGGGGGGGGGGGGGGGGGGGGGGGGGGGGGGGGGAGGGGGGAGGGGGGGGGGGGGGGGGGAGGGGGAGGGGGGGGAAGGGGGGGGGGGGGGGAGGGGAGGGGGGGGGGGGGGGGGGGGGGGGGGGGGGGGGGGGGGGGGGGGGGGGGGGGAGGGGGGGGGGGGGGGGGAGGGGGGGGGGAGGGGGGGGGGGGGGAGGGGGGGAGGGGGAGGGGGGGGGAGAGGGGGAGGGGGGGGGGGGGGGGGGGGGGGGGGGGGGGGGGGGGAGGGGAGGAGGGGGGGGGGGGGGATGGGGGGGGGGGGGAGGGGGGAGGGGAGGGGAGGGGGGGGGGGGGGGAGGGGGGGGAGGGGGGGGGGGGGGGAGGGGGGGGGAGGGGAGGGGGGGAGGGGAGGGGGGGAGGGGGGGAGAGGGGAGGGGGGAGGGGGGGAGGGAGGGGGAGGGGGAGGAGGGGGAGGGGGGGAGGGGGGGGGGGGAGGGGGGGGGGGGGGGGGAGGGGGGGAGGGGGGGGGGGGGGGGGGGGGGGGGGGGGGGGGGGGGGGGGGGAGGGGGGGGGGGGGGAGGGGAGGGGGGGGGGGGGGGAGGGGGGGGGGGGGGGGGGGGGGGGGGGGGGGGGGGGGGGGGGGGGGGGGGGGGGGGGGGGGGGGGGGGGGGGGAGGGGGGGGGAGGGGGGGGGGAGGGGGGGAGGGGGGGGGGGAGGGGGGGGAGGGGGGGGGGGGGGGGGGGGGGAGGGGAGGGGGGGGAGGGGGAGGGGGGGGGAGGGGGAGGGGGGGGGGGGGGGGGGAGGGGGAGGGGGGGGGGGGGGGGGGGGGGGGGGGGGGGGGGGGGGGGGGGGGGGGGGGGGGGGGGGGGGGGGGGGGGGGGGGGGGGGGGGGGGGGAGGTGGAGGGGGAGGGGGGGGGGGGGAGGGGGGAGGGGGGGGGGGGGGGGGGGGGGGGGGGGGGGGGGGGGGGGGGGGGAGGGGGGAGGGGAGGGGGAGGGGGAGGGGGGAGGGGGGGGGGAGAGGGGGAGGGGGGGGGGGGGGAGGGGGGGGGGGGGGGGGAGGGGGAGGGGAGGGGGCATTGCGTCATCGCCCGGGCAGGGGGAGGGGAGGGGGAGGGGGAGGGGAGGGGAGGGGGGGAGGGGGGGGGCAGGGGAGGGGGGGGGGGGGAGGGGGGGAGGGGGGGGGGGGGGGGGGGGAGGGGGAGGGGAGGGGGAGGGGGGGGGGGGGGAGGGGGGGGGGGGGGGGGGGGGGGGGGGGGGGGGGGGGGGAGGGGGAGGGGAGGGGGAGGGGGGGGGGGGGGGGGAGGGGGGGGGGAGGGGGAGGGGGAGGGGGGGGGGGGGGGGAGGGGGGGGGGGGGGAGGGGGGGGGGGGGGGGAGGGAGGGAGAGGGGGGAGAGGGGGGGTTGTGGGTGCGGGCGAGGGAGAGGGGGTAGAGGACCCGACCCGACCCGCGCCGCCCATCCACCCACCGGGACCTCCCTCCCTCCCTCACATCGCCCGCCGACCCCGACTAAACCGCCACTGGACACCGACCATCGGGCCCGGTGACCCTTGACCCTCGCCACGCCACCCCCTCCAACAACCCACAGCCGTCGCCTCACCTGGAGCCTGGACTCTCCACTGGGCCTGGAGCCTGGACTCTCCACTGCCTGGACCTGGACTCTCCACTGGGCCTGAAGCCTGGACTCTCCACTGGGCCTGGCCTGAAGCCTGGACCTGGACTCTCCACTGGGCCTGAAGCTCTCCACTGGGCCTGGAGCCTGGACTCTCCACTGGGCCTGGAGCCTGGACTCTCCACTGGGCCTGGAGCCTGGACTCTCCACTGGGCCTGAAGCCTGGACTCTCCACTGGGCCTGAAGCCTGGACTCTCCACTGGGCCTGAAGCCTGGACTCTCCACTGGGCCTGAAGCCTGGACTCTCCACTGGGCCTGGAGCCTGGACTCTCTCCACTGGGCCTGGAGCCTGGACTCTCCACTGGGCCTGAAGCCTGGACTCTCCACTGGGCCTGGAGCCTGGACTCTCCACTGGGCCTGGAGCCTGGACTCTCCACTGGGCCTGAAGCCTGGACTCTCCACTGGGCCTGAAGCCTGGACTCTCCACTGGGCCTGAAGCCTGGACTCTCCACTGGGCCTGGAGCTGGGACCTGGACTCTCCACTGGGCCTGGAGCCTGGACTCTCCACTGGGCCTGGAGCCTGGACTCTCCACTGGGCCTGACCTGGACTCTCCACTGGGCCTGAAGCCTGGACTCTCCACTGGGCCTGGAGCCTGGACTCTCCACTGGGCCTGAAGCCTGGACTCTCCACTGGGCCTGAAGCCTGGACTCTCCACTGGGCCTGAAGCCTGGACTCTCCACTGGGCCTGAAGCCTGGACTCTCCACTGGGCCTGAAGCCTGGACTCTCCACTGGGCCTGAAGCCTGGACTCTCCACTGGGCCTGAAGCCTGGACTCTCCACTGGGCCTGAAGCCTGGACTCTCCACTGGGCCTGAAGCCTGGACTCTCCACTGCTCTCCACTGGGCCTGAAGCCTGGACTCTCCACTGGGCCTGGAGCCTGGACTCTCCACTGGGCCTGGAGCCTGGACTCTCCACTGGGCCTGAAGCCTGGACTCTCCACTGGGCCTGAAGCCTGGACTCTCCACTGGGCCTGAAGCCTGGACTCTCCACTGGGCCTGAAGCCTGGACTCTCCACTGGGCCTGAAGCCTGGACTCTCCACTGGGCCTGAAGCCTGGAGCCTGGACTCTCCACTGGGCCTGAAGCCTGGACTCTCCACTGGGCCTGGAGCCTGGACTCTCCACTGGGCCTGAAGCCTGGACTCTCCACTGGGCCTGGAGCCTGGACCTCCACTGACGGGCCTGAAGCCCCCTCTCCCCACGGGGACCCACTGGGTCCTACTGGGCCCGAAGCCAGGACCTGACCCCAGTAGCCCCCTGGACTCTCCACTGGGCACTGAAGCCCTGGACCCCAACTCCCCACTGCCACCCCCCATGGGCCTGAAGCCTGGACCCTCCACCCCCACCCCCCCCACTGACCACCCAACCCCCCCCTGACCACCCCCCCCCCCCCATGACCTAGTGCCCCCCCCCCCACCCCCCCATCTACCACCCCCCCCCCCCTGACCACCCCCCCCCCCCCCCCACCCCCCCCCCCCACCCACCTCCCCCCCCCCCCCCCCCACCCACCCCCCCCCCCCCCCCCCACCCCCCCCCCCCCCCCCCCCCCCCCCCCCCCCCCCCAAACCCCACCCCCCCCCCCCCACCCACCCCCCCCCCCCCCCCCCCCCCCCCCCAACTTACCCCCCCACCCCCCCCCCCCCACCCCCCACCACCCCCCCCCCCCCCACCCCCCCCCCCCCTGACCACCCACCCCCCCACCCACCACCACCACCCACCAACACCCACAAATCCCCCACCCTCCACATCGCCCTGTCCCCAGTCCACCCACCTGCCTTCCTCTGGCCCCAACTCACATCCCTGCCGGGTGTTGACCATCCCCCCGACCTTTCCCCTCTCCCACACCGAACGGTCTGTCCTCAGCAGAGGTCTCACCTTTGTCTCCCTCCGTCCCCATCTCAATGAGTTCTGCGCCCACCATGACGTGGAGCGCTTCTACCGCCGCCTCCGCCTCACAGCGCACTTCCATGGGAAGGAGTCCTCGCCCCCCAATGATGACCTTTTTTCCCGTCTCCAACGCACCCCCTCCTCGTGGAACCCCCCCTCGTAACGTCCCGGCTCTGGAACCCTTTATCCAGAACTGCCGCCGCAACGTCAACCGCCTCAACTACTCCACTCCCCTGTCTCACTCCAATCTCTCCCCCCCTGAACGCATTGCCATTGTATCACTCCGCAAAAACCCAGATTGGGTTCTCAATCCAGCCGACAAGGGAGGTGCCGTGGTAGTCAAGGGTAAGTAGGAGAAGGTGTCCGAGAGTTGGCGCGTGGCCTCAGCTTTGTAGAGATCGACGCGCCAACTCTCGGACACCTCCTCCTACTTACCCTTGGACCATGACCCCACTGACGAGCACCAGGCCACCATATCTAGCACCATCACTGACTTCATCAACTCCCACGCCCTGCCCGACCAAGCTTCCAACGTCATCGTTCCCCAGCCCCGCTCGGCCCGTGTTTACCTTCTCCCCAAAATCCACAAACCCGGCTCTCCCGGCAGACCCATTGTCTCTGCTTGTTCGTGCTCCACCAAACTCATCTCCACATACCTTGATTCCATACTACCCCCCTTGGTCAAATCCCTTCCCACCTATGTTCTAGACACCTCAGACACTCTCCGCTGCCTCCGCTCATTCCACTCTCTCTCACCCCCTCATCTTCACCATGGATGTCCAGTCACTCTACACCTCCATCCCCCACCAGGATGGTCTCAAAGCCCTCCGGTTCTTCCTCCACCAGGGGAGCAACCTATACCCAGCCACTGACACCCTCCTCCGCCTAGCGGAGTTGGTCCTCATCCTCAACAACTTTACGTTTGACTCCTCACATTTCCTCCAAACACAAGGCGTAGCTATGGGCACACTGCATGGGCCCCAGCTAGGCCTGCCTCTTTGGCGGGTACGTTGAACAATCCTTGTTCAATACGTGCCAGGGCCCCATCCCCGACCTCTACCTACGTTACATTGACGACTGCTTTGGGGCCACCTCCTGCACCCACACACAACTGACTGACTTCATCCACTTCACCACCAACTTCCATCCAGCACTCCAATACACCTGGACCATTTCAGACACTTCCCTACCATTCCTTGACTTCACCATCTCCATCGCAGGGGACAGACTTCTGACCGACATACACTACAAACCAACTGACTCACATGGCTATCTGGACTACACGTCTTACCACCCTGCCCCATGTAAAGACTCCATCACCTACTCCCAATTCCTCCGCCTACGCCGCATCTGTTCCCAGGATGAGACGTTCCACACCAGGGCATCGGAAATGTCCTCATTCTTCAGGGAACGGGGATTCCCCTCCGCCACCATAGATGAGGCTCGCACCAGGGTCTCATCCATACCCTGCAACACTGCTCTCTCTCCCCATCCCCGCACTCGCAACAAGGGCAGAGTCCCCCTAGTCCTTACCTTTCACCCCACCAGCCGGCAAATACAACACATAATCCTCGGCCACTTCCGCCACCTCCAACGTGACCCCACCACTCGCCACATCTTCCCATCTCCCCCAATGTCTGCCTTCCGCAAAGACCGCTCCCTCCGCAACTCCCTTGTCAATTCTTCCCTTCCCTCCCGTACCACCGCCTCCCCGGGCACTTTCCGTTGCAACCGCAAGAAATGCAACACCTGTCCCTTCACCTCCCCCCTCAACTCCATTCAAGGACCCAAGCAGTCGTTCCAGGTGCAACAAAGGTTCACCTGTATCTCCTCCAACCTCATCTACTGCATCCGCTGCTCTAGATGTCAGCTGATTTACATCGGGGAGACTAAGCGGAGGTTGGGCGATCGTTTCGCCGAACACCTCCGCTCGGTCCGCAATAACCAACCTGATCTCCCAGTGGCTCAACACTTCAACTCCCCCTCCCATTCCGAATCCAATCTTTCTGTCCAGGGCCTCCTCCATGGCCAGAGTGAGGCCCACTGTAAATTGGAGAAGCAGCACCTCATATTTGCTTGGGCAGTTTACACCCCAGTGGTATGAACATTGACTTCTTCAATTTCAGGTAGTCCCTGCTTTCTTGGTTCTTGGTTTCTTGGTCCTCCAAAATATTCCAACTGGAATTTAAACTGGAGGTGGATCGATTCTCCTCCCCTTCCCAGCTCTCCCTCAGCGCACTGTCTCCGCCTCTTCCTTTCTTCTTCCCGTCCCCCGCACACCCTCACATCAGTCTGAAGAAGGGTCTCGACCGAAAACGTCACCTATTTCCTTCGCTCTATAGATGCTGCCTCACCTGCTGAGTTTCTCCAGCATTTTTGTCTCCCCATTCACACAAGTTCTGTTATCCCACTTTCCTCACCCACTCTCTACACATTAGGGGCAATTTTACAGAGACAAGTGAACCTACAAAGCCAATGCATCTTTGGGATGTGGGAGGAAACCCACACGCTTGCAGGGAGAATGTGCAAATTCAACAGACAGTGCCCGAGGACAGGATCGAACACAGATCTCTGGTGTGTGATGCCCCTGTCCCACTTAGGAAACCTGAACGGAAACCACTGGAGACTTTGTGCCCCACCCAAGGTTTCCGTGCGGTTCCCGGAGGTTTTTGTCAGTCTCCCTACCTGCTTCCACTACCTGCAACCTCCGGCAACTACCTGCAACCTCCGGGAACCGCACAGAAACCTTGGGTGGGGCGCAAAATCTCCAGAGGTTTCCGTTCAGGTTTCCTAAGTGGGACAGGGGCATTAGGCAGCAAGCCACCAGCTGTGCCACTGGGACTGGCTGTAGCGCCCAGGTCAGCTTGTTTGCCCCAGGTCTGGCTGTAGTTCACAGATAGCAAAAAATAAATTGGCGAAAAATATGCCTGCGGGCCGGATGATTTTGGGTTACGGGCCGGATCCGGCCAGTGGGCCGTAGGTTGCCAACCCCTGCATGTCAGGGCTCATTGTGTCCCCCACCCATGTTTTAAAAAGCGATTTCCGCCCAGTACAACATGCAGGCAAATAGGAGCAGCTCAGAATGGTAACTTGGTCAGAACGGACAAGGTGGGCTGAAGGGCCTGTTTCATGCTGTACATCTCCATTATGATGTTTACTCCATTCTGTGATGTGCCCACACATCTGTTCTAATTCCTGCCGACTTTTGGGAAGCCTCGTGCATCGCCCCATCACAGCGATCATCGCCCCTTTTAATATTTCTGCCTGTTTATCCTCATTGGCAGATCCCTCCACAATCTCCTTCCTCAACACTGATCAACAATGCAACATCCTCTCCTCTGTTACAGCACCTCTGGGGGTCTATATTGTGAGAAAGGGCTTCGAGCTGGGAGTTGAATGTTGAGCTTTCTCCATCCATCTATTCTCCAACTTTAGCCACGACAGCTGGGTAGCTGCAGAGAGGTAGGTCCAGAAGCAGAGACCGCCACAGCCCAGCAATCTCAGCTGCAATAGACATTTTAATCAGGAGCAAGAAAAAAAATCCAGGACCAATATAATACAATGCACTGCCATTAAAAACACAATATTTCAGGAACAAAGACACACAACAGCCCGGCACGTGATGCACTGATCTGGACTCCAGGCCGGGCCAATCTTCCACCGCATAGAATTAACTGTAATTTCATTGCATGCATTTGCCCTAGCGTGCAAGTTTACATCAGTACAGGTGATCACCATCCCTCCAGTCATCCTGCAAGGTTTGCCCCTTCAACAACCCTGTTTCATTTCAATACAAAACTCACATTCAGCAGCCGATTGTCCCCACGCCTCCCTCTCAATTACACCAACCAAGTCACAAGTCCCCCGGTCACATGACCGCGTCTTTGTCACCAATTTTCACAGTTGTGTTGAAGGGAAAGATCTCTCAGCTTATCAACGGGGTTCCCTGGTCAGCGCGGACTCGGTGTGTCCAAGGGCCTGTTTCTGTGCTGTATCTCTAAACTAAACCAGGCTGTTTTACTGATGAAAGCCGTGGATATTGACAAACCAGCTTGCTGGGGGTGATGTGCTCTCCACCGACATCTGAACGTCTGACATTTGCTGCTGTTATTGTGAAATGCTGCTGTGTATCCTCGCTCCGGGGGCATCATTTTATTGCTGCACATTAATTCTGAACTGTGCGCACGACTGATTTACAGTTAAATAGCATCCATCTTCCATTACGGGACAATTAATTACTTTAGTACGGGGACTATTTGTTGAAAACATGTACTCCCAAGGTCTCAAACAGGAATGTGAATGAATAATCTGTTTCAGGTGCTGGAGATCAAGGAAAATCTTGATCCAGGAGGATATTGCCAAGGAACCGCGAGGAACGAGAATTATACCAGGAATTATGATACGTCGAGTGTTGGATCATAACATATGATGAGAGTTTGACAGCGCTGGGCCTGTACTCACTGGAGTTTGCAAGGATGAAGGGGAACCTCATTGAAACTTACCGAACAATGAAAGGCTTGGATAGTGGATGTGGAGAGGATGTTTCCACTAGTGGGAGAGTCTAGGCCCAGAGGTCATAGCCTCAGTATTAAAAGACGTTCCTTTAAGAAGGAGATGAGGAGGAATTTCCTGAGTCAGAGGGTGGTGAATCTGTGGGATACATTGCCACAGAAAGCTGTGGAGGCCAAGTCAGTGGATATTTTTAAGGCAGAGATTGATAGATTCTTGATTCACAAGGTTAATTCCCTATGTTGAAAGAATGGAGCGACTGGGCTTGTATACACAGGAATTTAGAAGGATGAGAGGGTTTCTTATTGAAACACATAAGATTATTAAGTGATTGGACACACTAGAGGCAGGAATCATGTTCCCGATGTTGGGGGAGTCCAGAACCAGGAGCCACAGTTTGAGAATAAGGGGTAGGCTATTTAGAACAGAGATGAGGAAAAACTTTTTCACAGAATTCTCTGCCTCAGAAGGCAGTAGAGGCCAATTCTCTAGATGTTTTCAAGAGAGTTATTTAAAGCTCGTATAGCGGAATCAAGGGATATGGGGAGAAGACAGGAGCGGGGTACTGATTGTGGATGATCAGCCATGATCACAATGAATGGCGGTGCTGGCTCGAGGGGCCGAATGGCCTACTCCTGCACCTATTGTCTATTGATTAGTACGGGTGTCAGGAGTTATGGGGAGATGGCAGGAGAATGGGGATAGGAGGAAGGAATAGATCAGCTTGATGGGCCGAATGGCCTAATTCTGCTCCTCTCAGTTA
This sequence comes from Leucoraja erinaceus, assembly GCF_028641065.1. NCBI lineage: Eukaryota > Metazoa > Chordata > Chondrichthyes > Rajiformes > Rajidae > Leucoraja > Leucoraja erinaceus. Next base: position 196,801 of record NW_026576086.1, on the reverse strand, counting down.
TGACCTCATGAAGCATCAACATACACATCACCAGCCAGACTGACCTCAAGGAGTGGCAGAGTTGAACAGCATGGATACAAGCCCCACCCGGCCCATGCCCATCGTGCCCATCTACACTCATCCCCATTGGCCATTTAATACCCCAGCAGAACAGATTCAGTTATGCAACATCATCAAGTCCAGAGATGACCATTGAGGCCGGGTCACCGGCTGCCGCCCAGCTTGGCCTAACCTCCCGGCATCACTCAGATGGACATTGAAGAACAGTTGGCATTCATCTACCTGCAGATTCCAGCAAGTGGGAGACGAGGAGAAACTGGGAACTTTGTTTTGGTTTTATGGATGATGTTTCAGCCCATTAGTCACTGGCGTACAATTACAAGAATGCTGGGTATTTTGGGATCAGATGCAGCTGGAGTTTGGTGCCACCGGTGGATCCATCAGAAGGGGTGGGTTGGTTTTGTTGAAATGCTGTGGCCTCCGTAGCTCACAGTACTGGGCTCGTTTCCTGCAAGCATCAAATGGCTACCAGGAACTTTGGTTTCTTGAACATTTTCTTCTTTGCATTTTTTAACCGGTAAACCACATTGGCAACATCATCTGAGATAGACTGGGGACAGAGAACAATGTGCATGTTGTCAGTGCATAGAGGCATGCAGTACCAGAACAGGCCCTTCAGCCCAACTCCTACATACCGACCAAGATGTCTCATCTAAGCTAGTCCCACCTGCCCATGTTTGGCCCATATCCATCTAAACAATTCCTATCCATGTAACTATCCAAATATCTTTTAAATGCAGTCATAGTCCCAGCCTCAACTACCTCCTCTGGCAGCTTGTTCCATACACCCACCACCCTCTGTGTGAAAAAGTTACCCCTCAAATTCCTGTTCAATATTTTTCCCTCTCGCATTAAACTTATATCCTCTGGTTTTTGATTCCCTTACCCTGGGAAAAGGACTGCTTTCTCCCGATCTACTTCCCATGTGGAGTGCCATTTGTAGGATTCCATGTCGCTTTCTGTTGAATGAATGAAGGTTAATGTAGGCCATTCAGCCCAACACTGCATCTCCTTTCCCCCAGTGCGTTCACACTCTGGACTATACGTTGTTCATTCCTACTCAGTGGGTCAGACAGCATCGGTAGAGGGAGGTTTCAGGTCAAGACCCTTCACCTGGACTGGAAGAGTAGAGGGGAAATAGTCACTGTAGAGGGGAGAGAGGGAGGGGCAGGCAAAAGCTGCCAGAGCTGGATCCGGGTGAAGTAGAATTGATTGGTAGAAGGAGTTAAGTGGGGAAGGGATTGGTGGCAGTAGTGACAGAGGCAGGGAGGTGAACAAATGGCTGCAGCAGTGAGAGTCAGGTCTGTGGCACAAGGCTTGGCCATGAGACACAGTGGGGAAGGGTGGTCAGGCAGAGCGAGAGTGAAAGGAGACATTAGATAAAGTAGTGAATTTGTGCTTGGAGTCTGGGGATGAAGGCGAGGTACTAAACAGGTACTGAAGGTCGTGTTTCCAGGCTGTATCTCTAAACTAAACTCAGTTAGTTTGCCATTCCCACCATACTGTAAATACGTCAACAAAAGCAAACACTCTGGAGCAGCATTGCTCATGCTGGCTCCACCATTAAACACCCGGCACTCTGGACTTACCTTCACCACCGAGTCTCGGTCCTTTTTGGAGCCCACTGCTTCATACACAGCGGGTGCCGTCGCTTTCTGCTGGAGGAGGGAAGTTTGTTTAGATCCATGTGCAGGACGGAGCTGCAGATGCTGGTTTAAACCGAAGATAGACACAAAAAGCTGGAGTAACAATAAGCTTCAGTCAGTCTGAAGAAGGGTCTCGACCCGAAACATCACCCATTCCTTCTCTCCAGAGATGCTGCCTGTCCCGCTGAGTTACTCCAGCTTTTTGTGTCTATCTTTTGTTTAGATCCATATTTGTTTCTGGCATTTCTTATCACCATGGAGATGAGAACACGGCCGGAGAGGATATTGAGTAGTGGACGTTGGTTTGGTGAGTGGCTCGTGCTCCCGGTGGTGGTGGGGGGCACACGGTGGTGGTGGGGGGCACACGGTGGTGGGGGGGGGGGTGGTGGGGGGGGCACACGGTGGTGGGGGGGGCACACGGTGGGGGGGGGGGCACACGGTGGTGGGGGGGGGGGTGGTGGGGGGGGCACACGGTGGTGGGGGGGGGGGGCACGGTGGTGGTGGGGGGGGGGTGGTGGTGGGGGGCACACGGTGGTGGGGGGCACACGGGGTGGGGGGGGCACACGGTGGTGGTGGGGGGGGGCACACGGTGGGGGGGGGGGGTGGTGGTGGGGGGGGGGGGGGCACACGGTGGTGGGGGGGGGGCACACGGTGGTGGGGGGGGGGGGCACACGGTGGGGGGGGGGCACACACGGTGGGGGGGGGGCACACGGTGGTGGGGGGGGGGGGGGGGGGGGGGGGGGCACACGGTGGTGGGGGGGGCACACGGTGGTGGTGGGGGGGGGGGGGCACACGGTGGTGGTGGGGGGGGCACGGTGGTGGGGGGGGGGCACACGGTGGTGGGGGGGGGGCACACGGTGGTGGGGGGGGCACACGGTGGTGGGGGGGGGCACACGGGTGGGGGGGGCACACGGTGGTGGGGGGGGCACACGGTGGTGGGGGGGGTGGGGGGGGGGGGCGGTGGGGGGGGGGGGCACACGGTGGTGGGGGGGGGGGGGGGGCACGGTGGTGGGGGGGGGGGGGGTGGTGGGGGGGGGGGCACACGGTGGTGGTGGGGGGGGGGCACACGGGGGGGGGGGGGGGGGGCACACGGTGGGGGGGGGGGCACACGGTGGTGGTGGGGGGGGGGGGGCACACGGTGGTGGTGGGGGGGCACACGGTGGTGGGGGGGGGCACACGGTGGGGGTGGGGGGGGGGGGGCACGGTGGGGGGGGGGGGGGGGGGCACGGGGTGGGGGGGGGCACACGGTGGGGGGGGGGGGCACGGTGGTGGGGGGGGGGGGTGGTGGGGGGGGGGGCACACGGTGGGGGTGGTGGGGGGGGGGGGGGGCACACGGTGGTGGGGGGGGGGCACACGGTGGTGGTGGGGGGGGGTGGGGGGGGGGGGCACACGGTGGGGGGGGGGGGCACACGGTGGTGGGGGGGGGGTGGGGGGGGTGGTGGGGGGTGGGGGGGTGGGGGTGGTGGGGGGGGGGGTGGGGGGGGGCACACGGTGGTGGTGGGGGGGCACACGGTGGGGGGGGGGGCACACGGTGGTGGTGGGGGGGGGTGGTGGGGGGGCACACACACGGGTGGTGGGGGGGGGGGGGGGGGGGGGGGGTGGGGGGGGCACACGGTGGTGGGGGGGGGGGGGGGGGGGGGTGGGGGGGGTGGTGGTGGGGGGGGGCACACGGGGGTGGGGGGGGGGCACACGGTGGGGGGGGGGGGCACGGTGTGGTGGGGGGGGGGTGGTGGGGGTGGGGGGGGGGGGGGCACGGTGGTGGGGGGGGGCACACGGGGGGGTGGTGGGGGGGGGCACACGGTGGTGGTGGGGGGGTGGGGGGGGCACACGGTGGTGGGGGGGGGCACACGGTGGTGGGGGGGGGGGGCACACGGTGGTGGGGGGGGGTGGTGGGGGGGCACACGGTGGTGGGGGGGCACACGGTGGTGGGGGGGGGGCACACGGTGGTGGGGGGGGGGCACACGGTGGTGGGGGGGCACACGGTGGTGGGGGGGGGGGGCACACGGTGGTGGGGGGGGGGGTGGGGGGGGGGGGGGGCACGGTGGGGGGCACACGGTGGGGGGGGGGCACACGGTGGTTGGTGGGGGGGCACACGGTGGTGGTGGGGGGGGGCACACGGTGGTGGTGGAGGTTTTTAAGGGGTTTTTAGATAGACGTTGATATACAGGGAATGGAGGGATGTGGATGATGATCAGGCAGAGGAGCTTAGTTTACTGGACATTGTGGCCACAGGGCCTGTTCCTGTGCTGTACTGTTCTACGTTCTACATCAGTGCTGATATATAGATCAATCCAGGTGAAGATTAATCCCGTCCCTCAAGAGTTCTTGTGCACCACGTTCCCCAGCAGTGAGACTGATTGGGATGGGCTTGTCTCACCACTGCTGAGTGAAAGAAGAGAATGCTGGGCCTGCTTACCTGCGAGAGGTGACTGAGGCCACTGTAGATCGGGTTCATGGACTGCGCCCAGCTTTCGTAGATCGCCTCCTGCTCCACGTCATTCCTTTCGGACCTGTGGTGAAATAGAAATGTTGGAGTGTTGTGGAGCTGTGATGGCCGGGCCTGGGGGAATGGCCCCGTCACTGATGGTGGTGATCACAGGAGATGGGTCTGGTCCTGGGATCACTCTGAAACCAGTCGTGGTGAGGGAAAGCTGTGAGGGAGTTCACATCCCACACCAGGCGTTGCAAACACTAGAACAAACTTACAGGCAGCTTTTCCTGTTCTGACATCCCAATGCTCATCACCATCACAAGACTCACCTCCGGGTCCTCTGTGTCGGGTTAATGTGCAGGGGAGATGTCAGCATAGAAACATAGAAAATAGGTGCAGGAGTAGGCTATTCGTTCCTTCGAGCCAGCACCGCCATTCAATATGATCATGGCTGATAGTCCAAAATCAGTGCCCCATTCCTGCTTTCTCCCCATATCTCTTTATTCCATTAGCTCTAAGAGCTAAATCTAACTCTCTCTTGCTGCCGACTACTGCAGGGCCCGACTTACACAGTGAAGGACAGGGCCCTGGGGATTCTGCTGAACCCAGAGGTCTGGGAAGTACAGGCGCAGATAGACACAAAATGCTGGAGTAACATCGATTCTACACAATTCTGGAGTATGGTGTACAATTTTGGTCGCCAAATTATAGGAAAGATGTCAACAAAATAGAGAGAGAACAGAGGAGATTTACTAGAATGTTGCCTGGGTTTCAGCAACTAAGTTACAGACAAAGGTTAAGCAAGTTATGTCTTTATTCTTTGGAACACAGAAGGTTAAGGGGAGACTTGATAGAGGTCTTTAAAATGATGAGAGGGATAGACAGAGTTGACGTGGACAAGCTTTTCCCATTGAGAGTAGGGAAGATTCAAACAAGAGGACATGATTTGAGAATTAAGGGACAGAAGTTTAGGGGTAACATGAGGGGCAACTTCTTTACTCAGAGAGTGGTAGCTGTGTGGAATGAGCTTCCAGTGGAAGTGGTGAAGGCACATCCGGTAGGCGGCGCGACTCTCGTCAGCAGCGGCCTCTGCAGCCCGTCCGCGTTTTTATTATTTTTTGTCTATGTTTCTATGTAGTTTTTTTTTTATTTTTTGTTGGGGGGTGTGTGGGGGGGGGGGGGGGGGGGGGGGGAAACTTTTAAATCTCTCCCTGCACGGGAGACCCGACCTTTTCTTGTCGGGTCTCCGTTGTCGTTGGGGCTGCAAGAGAGGAGCGGCCTCCAACAGAAGAAGACCGGGACCGGGGACTCTGCCGACGACTCACCGTCACCGTCGCGGAGCTGGCCGAGTCCGGAGCGGGGAGGAGCGGTGGTGGAGCGCTGCTGCTGCTGCGGCCCGACCTCCGGAGGATAATTCGGAGGCTGCAGGTACTTCGGGTCTGCGGACAGCGGCACCGGGAGCCCGCGGGTCCCTGGAGGGAGACCGCTTTTCAGGGCTCCTGCAACGGCGACTTCTCCCGCCCGAGTTGAGGGGTCGAAGAGCACCTGGAGCGGGGCATAACATCACCGCCCCGCGCAGCTTGGAATGGCCGCGGGACTCTGCGAGCGCACACCGAGACCGCGACCTCGCACCACCCCGCGTGGCTTTAAAGGCTGCGGGACAATCGCCATCGCCAGCCGGGGGCTTTGACTTTGACTTTGACTCTTTGATGGGGGGGGGGGGGGGGGGGTGGGGGGGGGGAGTGCAGAGAGAGATAAGTTTTTTTGGCCTTCCATCACAGCGATGTGATCGATGTTTATGTAAAATGTAAATTATGTTGTGTCTGTGGTCTATTTGTTTGTAATGTATGGCTGCAGAAACGGCATTTCAAGGGGTCCAAATGACAATTAAATTGACTCTTGATTGACTCTTGACATTGGATAGGTGTATGGATGGGAAAGGAATGGAGGGTTATGGTCTGAGTGCAGGTATATGGGACTAGGGGAAAATAAGTGTTTGGCACGGACTAGAAGGGCCGAGATGGCCTGTTTCCGTGCTGTAATTGTTATATGGTTATAAACCAATTAACCTACATACCTGCATGCCTTTGGAGTGTGGGAGAAAACCCACATGGTCACAGGGAGAAGGTACAAACTCCATACAGACAGAAGCTCTGAGGCAGGATCGAACCTGGGTCACTGGCGCTATAAGGCAGCAACTCTATCTCTGCACCACCATGCCGCCCTCAGTGTGGAGTACCAGGAGATGGGAGAGATTATAAATTAATACTTCTCTGTATTTACCACGGAGAAGGTCACAGAAGTAAGGGAATTCTGGCGAGTGATATCCTGAAACATTTAAATATTGCAAAAGGAGATAAATCCTGAAGGTGGATAATTCCTCAAGGACTGATCGAGAATACCCTGGCAGGTTGTGGGAGGTTCGGGAAGAAATTGCTGAGGTCGTGACTCACACCTTCCTTAGCCACAGGTGAGGTAACAGAAGATTGAAACATAGAAAATAGGTGCAGGAGTAGGCCATTCGGCCCTTCGAGCCTGCACCGCCATTCAATATGATCACGGCTGATCATCCAACTCAGTATCCTGTAACTGCCTTCTCTCCATACCCCCTGATCCCTTTAGCCACAAGGGCCACATTCTGTGGCAGAGAGTTCCAGAGATTCACCACTCTCTGTGTGAAAAATGTTTTTCTCATCTCGGTCTTAAAGGATTTCCCCTTTATCCTTAAACTGTGACCACTTGTTCTGGGCTTCCCCAACATCGGGAACAATCTTCCTGCATCTAGCCTGCCCAACCCTTTAAGAATTTTGTAAGTTTCTATAAGATTCCCCCCTCAATCCTCTAAATTCTAGCGAGTACAAGCCGAGTCTATCCTGTCTTTCTTCATATGAAAGTCCTGACATCCCAGGAATCAGTCTGGTGAACCTTCTCTGTACCTTCTCTGAACCTTCACAAGAATATCTTTCCTCAGATTAGGAGACCAAAACTGTACGCAATGCTCCAGGTGTGGTCTCACCAAGACCCTGTACAACTGCAGTAGAACCTCCCTGCTCCTATACTCAAATCCTTTTGCTATGAATGCTATCAAGGGGGCTAAGGTGGTGTGTTTAAGGACAAGCTAGGAAACTACAAGCCATTATACACTCGGGGAAAAAACATCTTTGGAGCGTGGGAGGATACTGGAGCAAACCCACACTGTCAAGGGTAGAACATGCAAACTCCGTACAGACAGCACCGGCAGTCAGGATCAAACCCGGGTCTCTAGCGCTGTAGGGCTGAAACTCTACCGCTGAGCCACTGCGCATCATGCTGCAGAGATCAATACTGGGTCCCCCAGTGTTCATATACATTCATGATGTGGAGAGTGGCAAAGGTGGCATATGGAATGCTTGCTTTCATAGGTCACGGCATCGAGTACCAGTTAGGAAGTAACAATGTAGCTTTATAGGACTTTGGTTTGGCCGCATTTGGAGTATTGTGAGGAATTCTGGTCATCCTATTGCAGGAAGGATGTTGAGGCTTTGAAACGGTGCAGACGAGGTTAACCAGAATAATTTCAGGATTAGGGGGCATCAACTATAGGGTTGGACAGACTTGGATTGTTTTCTCTGAAATGTCAGGTTGCAGGGAGATCTGAAAAAATATAAAAATAATGACAGGATAGACCGTCAGATTCCTTTTCCCAGCATGGAAAAATCAAATACTAGAGGGCATAGGTTTAAGGTGAGAGAGGCAAATTTTAAAGGAGATGTGTTCAAGAAGGAACTGCAGATGCTGGAAAATCGAAGGTACACAAAATTGCTGGAGAAACTCAGCGGGTGCAGCAGCATCTATGGAGCGAAGGAAATAGGCGACGTTTCGGGCTGAAACCCTTCTTCAGACTGATCCGACGTTTCGGGCCGAAACCCTTCAGACTGATCTTCAGTCTGAAGAAGGGTTTCGGCCCGAAACGTCGCCTATTTCCTTCGCTCCATAGATGCTGCTGCACCCGCTGAGTTTCTCCAGCAATTTTGTGTACCTTTTAAAGGAGATGTGCTGGGCAAGTGGATGGTGGGTGCCAGGAACACGCTGCCGGGGGTGGCGGTTGAAGCAGATAAGTTAGTGGCATTTAAAAGGGTAGGCAGATGGATATGTAGGGAATGGTGGGATATGGCTCATATGCTGACCCATTATGTGATGGCCTTGGCATCATGCTTGACATAGACTCTGTTCTTGTGCTATGTTGAATGTTGTATGAAAATATAGGTGGGTAAGTTTACAAAGGGGCACCACAATCGGACACCGTGGACAGTGAAGGTTGGTGTCTAAGGTTACAGCAGGATCTAGATCGGGTGGGGAAAGGAATGGCAGACGGAATTTAACTCAGACACGCGAGAAGTGATGTATTTGGGAAGTTAAACCAGACCAGAACATGCACAGTAAATGGCGGGGCCCGGGGAGCATTGTAGAGACCTAAGGGTTATAGACAAAATACAATAAGTGCAGGAGTAGGCCATTCGGCCCTTCAAAACAGCAGCGCCATTCAATGCGATCATGGCTGATCATTCCCAACCAGTACCCCGTTCCTGCCCTCTCCCCATATCCCCTGACTCCGCTATCTTCAAGAGCCCTATCTAGCTCTCTCTTGAAAGTATCCAGAGAACCGACCTCCATCTGAGACAGAGAATTCCACACTCACAACTCTCTCTGTTTGAAAAAGTGTTTCCTCATCTCTAAATGGCTTACCCCTTATTCATAAACTGTGGACCCTGGTTCTGGACTCCCCCAACATAGGGAACATGTTTCCTGCCTCTAGCGTGTCCAAACCCTTAATAATCTTATATGTTTCAATAAGATCCCCTCTCATCCATCTAAACTCCAGAGTGTACAAGCCCAGCTCTCTCCATTCTCTCAGCATATGACAGTCCCGCCATCCCGGGAATTAACCTGGTGAACTTACGCTGCACTCCCTCAACAGCAAGATTGCCCTTCCTCAAATTTGGAGACCAAAACTGCACACAATACTCCAGGTGTGGCCTCAGTTAAACTAGTGGTCAAGGTGGTGGCGATAGTGTGCGGCATGTTTGCCTTCATCGGTCAGGACACAAAGTACAAAGGTTGGGACATCATGTTACAGTTTAACAAGACACTGGCGAGACAGCACATAGAATATTGTGTCCAGTTCTGGTTGGCGTAATATAGGAAGGATGTTGGAAACAAGAGGGTGCAGATGATTGACCAGGAGGGACTGGACAGGTTGGGACTTCCTTCCCTGGAGTGCAGGAGGCTGTGGGATGACCTGAAGGAGATATATAAAATCACAAGGGGTTTAGATAAGGTGGATGGTCCGTCTATTACCCAGGGTAGAGGGATATACAATTCGAAGGCAATGGTTTAAGGTGAGAGGGGCAAGATTTAAAGACAACCTGAGGGGCAGCTTCTTCACACAGGCTGGTGGTACATGGAACAAGATGCCAGAGGAAGCAGTACAGATGGGTACAAATACTACATTTAAAAGGCAAGTGGACAGGTTCATGGACATAAAGGGTTTAGAGCGGTATGGTCCAAATACAGAGAAATTAGACTACTCAGGAAGACATCTTGGTAGAGAAACTCAGCGGGTGAGTTTCTCCAGCATTCTTGTCTACCTTCGATTTTCCAGCATCTGCAGTTGCTTCTTAAACAGGAAGCCATCTTCATCACCATGGACTAATTGGGCCGATGGGCCCGTTTCCATGCTGAATGTCTCTATGACTATGCTGCCAGCGGCCATATGGTCTGCCAGCTGTCCCAGGTAGGGTCTGCCAGCCAGATGTTGGCAGGTTGCCCCAGGTCAGGTCTGCCAGCCAGATGTTAGCAGGTTGTCCCAGGTCAGGTCTGTTAGCAGGTTGTCCCAGGTCAGGTCTGCCAGCCAGATGTTGGCAGGTTGCCCAGGTCAGGTCTGCCAGCCAGATGTTAGCAGGTTGCCCCAGGTCAGGTCTGCCAGCCAGATGTTGGCAGGTTGCCCCAGGTCAGGTCAGCCAGTCTGCCAGATGATGTTCAGCAGGTTGCCCAGGTCAGGTCAGGTCTGCCAGCCAGATGTGTTGGCAGGTCAGGTCTGCCAGCCAGATGTTGGCAGGTTGCCCCAGTCAGGTCTGCCAGCCAGATGTTGGCAGGTTGCCGCAGGTCAGGTCTGCCAGCCAGATGTTAGCAGGTTGCCCCAGGTCAGGTCTGCCAGCCAGAGGTTGGCAGGTTGCCGCAGGTCAGGTTTGCCAGCCAGATGTTGGCAGGTTGCCCCAGGTCAGGTCTGCCAGCCAGATGTTAGCAGGATGCCCCAGTCAGTGTCTGCCAGGCAGATGTTGGAGAGATTGCCCCAGGTCAGGTCTGCCACCAGATGGTACAGTGTCAGGCAGATGGGAGAGATTCCCGGTACAGTGTTGGGTACTCACAGTACATCTTCTATGAGTCCCCTCTGGGTAAGGGCGGTGACCTGCGCGTCCCTCATACGGCCATCCATCGCCAAACGTGCGCTGGTTTGTGCAGCGTGGATCTGTAGAACTCCTAGGTTTACGTTCTTCTTGACCAGGGCACTGGAAATAAAAACATAACTGATTTAGAAACGTAGAAAATAGGTGCAGGAGGAGGCCATTCGGCCCTTCGAGCCAGCACTACCATTCATTGTGATCATGGCTGATCGTTCCCTATCAATAACCCGTGCCTGCCTTCTCCCCATATCCCTTGACTCCACTAGCCCCTAGAGATCTATCTAACTCTCTCTTAAATCCATCCAGTGACTTGGCCTCCACTGCCCCCTGTGACAGGGAATTCCACAAATTCACAACTCTCTGGGTGAAAAAGTTTTTTCTCACCTCAGTCTTAAATGGCATCCCCTTTATTCTAAGACTGTGGCCCCTGGTTCTGGACTCGCCCAGCATTGAGAACATTTTTCCTGCATCTAGCTTGTCCAGTCCTTTTATAATTTTATATGTTTCTATAAGGTCTCCCCTCATCCTTCTAAACTCCAGTGAATACAAGCCTAGTCTTTTCAATCTTTCCTCATATGACAGTCCCGCCATCCCAGGGATCAATCTGGTGAACCTACGCTGCACTGCCTCAATCACAAGGATGTCCTTCCTCAAATTAGGAGACCAAAACTGTACACAATTTACACTGTAAGTCTGCTTCACTGTAGTGGAAGAAAGCGAGTGCAGGTGAGCATGTATGGAGGGGATTGCAGGAAACGTTGCCAGGGCTGGAGAATCCTTGGTGCAGGGCGGGAGAAACTGTGCTGAGGTGATTTACTTTGGAATAAAGGAGAAAGACACTGTGTAAAATTGAGCGAGTGGGGACAACCAGAAAGGACATTTCCTTTGCCAAGGAGGCCAGGAATTTTAACCAATGGCTTCTGGTTTAATTATCAGAGGAATAAATATCAGCAACTTGTCTGATCTTTAGTTTAGTTTAGAGATACACCGTGGGAACATGCGCTTTGGCCCACTGAGTCCACGCCAACCAGCGATCCCCACACACTAACATCATCCTACACACACTGGGGACAATTGACATTTATACCAACAACTAATCTACAAACCTGCACGTCTATGGAGTGTGGGAGGAAATCGGAGCATTCGGAGAAAACCCACTCAGGTCACGGGGAGAACATACAAACCCCGCACAGATAGCACCCATAGTCAGTATTGAACCTGGATCTCTGGCGCTGTGAGGCAGCGACTCTAAAGCTGTGCCATCGTGCTGCCCCGCATGCAATGTGGCACAAAAATTAGAGAGCATTGGTTTAAGGTGACGAGGGAAGGTTTAAAGGGGGCCTGAGAGGCAGCGTTTGCTCAGAGGTTTGTGGGTGCATGGAGCAAGCTGCCAGAGGTAGCTCAACTTCCTCAGTCGCCCGAGGAGATTCGGCATGGTTCCAATGGTCTTTCCCAATTTTGTATAGATGCCGGCATCCTATCAAGATGCATCCCAGCAGGAACAACAGGACCACTGCCCACGACCTGGATAGACTCGGCTTGTACTCGCTAGAATTTAGAAGATTGAGGGGGGATCTTATAGAAACTTACAAAATTCTTAAGGGGTTGGACAGGGTAGATGCAGGAATATTGTTCCCGATGTTGGGGGAGTCCAGAACAAGGGGTCACAGTTTAAGGATAAGAGGGAAGTCTTTTAGGACTGAGATGAGAAAAACATTTTTCACACAGAGGGTGAATCTCTGGAATTCTCTGCCATAGAAGGTAGTTGAGGCCAGTTCATTGACTATATTTAAGAGGGAGTTAGATGTGGCCCTTGTGGCTAAAGGGATCAGGGGGTATGGAGAGAAGGCAGGTACAGGATACTGAGTTGGATGATCAACCATGATCATATTGAATGGCGGTGCAGGCTCGAAGGGCCGAATGGCCTACTCCTGCACCTTCTTTCTATGTTTCTGTTTCTATGACCTCAAGAAATGGCTGAGAATTTTGAACGCAGCCCAGTCCGTCATATGTTTACACCCAGGAACATGAATTGTTGGCAGACACTAGATGCTGGAGTAACTCAGTGGGACAGGCAGCATCTCTGGAGAGAAGGAATGGGTGACGTTTGGGTCGTGAATAGTTGGTGATGTGTACACCTCTGATAATTTAACCACAAGGTATAAAGTTACCAGCCTCCTTGATGCTTGATCGACTCTTTGTGGTGTGTGGCCAGCGGGACCCTGTCCACAAGGGAACCAGTCACGACTCATCCCCAGCGATCCCGCGCAACGTTCAGGGTGAACGGTAACTAATCACACCTCGAGTGTCATATCTCATGTCACTCCGCCCACCACTAGAGGTCAGCCTTAGAATTAAAAGGTGTTCTTCTAGGAAGGAGATGAGGAGGAATTTCTTTAGTCAGAGGGTGGTGCCAGCACAATAACCTGGCCCTCAACACCAGCAAAACCAAGGAACTTTGGAAGGAGTAGGAGGGGGACCCACAGCCCCATTTATATCAACGGGTCGATGGTTGAAAGGGTCAAGAGCTTCAAATTCCTGGGCGTGCACATCTCTGAAGATCCCTCCTGGTCCGAGAACACTAATGCAATTATAAAGAAAGCACATCTGCGCCTCTACTTCCTGAGAAGATTACGGAGAGTCGGTATGTCAAGGAGGACTCTCTCTAACCTCTACAGTAGAGAGCATGCTGACCGGTTGCATCGTGGCTTGGTTCGGCAACTTGAGCGCCCTGGAGAGGAAGAGACTACAAAAAGTAGTAAACACTGCCCAGTCCATCATCGGCTCTGACCTTCCTTCCATCGAGGGGATTTATCGCAGTCACTGCCTCAAAAAGGCTGGCAGCATCATCAAAGACCCACACCATCCTGGCCACACACTCATCTCCCTGCTACCTTCAGGTAGAAGGTACAGGAGCCTGAAGACTGCAACAACCAGGTTCAGGAATAGCTACTTCCCCACAGCCATCAGGCTATTAAACCTGGCTGAAACAAAACTTGGAACATTAATAGCCCATTATCTGTTTATTTGCATTTTATCAGTTTATTTATTCATGTGTGTATATATTTATATTATGGTATATGGACACACTGATCTGTTCTGTAGTCCTGCCTACTATGTTCTGTGTGCTGAAGCAAAGCAAGAATTTAATTGTCCTATCAGGGACACATGACAATAAAATCTCTTGAACTTGAACTCTTGGTGAATCTGTTCAATTCTTTGCCACAGACGGCTGTGGAGGCAAAGTCAGTGAATATGTTTAAGGCGGAGATAGATTGTTGATTAGTACGGGTGTCAGAGGTTATGGGGAGAAGGCAAGAGAATGAGTTTAGGATGGAGATAGATCAGCCATGATTGAATTGCGAAGTAGACTTGATGGGCCAAATGGCCTAATTCTACTCCCATCACTTATGATCTTATGACGCTATTTGGCCCATCTAGCCTGTGCTGGCTCTTCAGAATGAAGAAGGGTTTCGGCCCAAAACGTTGCCTATTTCCTTCGCTCCATAGATGCTGCTGCACCCGCTGAGTTTCTCCAGCATTTTGTGTACCATTGAGTATAGAAGTTGGGATGTAATGTTAAAATTGTACAAGGCATTGGTGATGCCAATTCTGGAGTATGGTGTACAATTTTGGTCGCCAAATTATAGGAAAGATGTCAACAAACTAGAGAGTACAGAGGAGATTTACTAGAATGTTGCCTGGGTTTCAGCACCTAAGTTACAGAGAAAGGTTGAACAAGATAGGTCTTTATTCTTTGGAGCGCAGAAGGTTAAGGGGGGACTTGATAGAGGTCTTTAAAATGATGAGAGGGATAGACAGAGTTGACGTGGATAAACTTTTCCCACTGAGAGTAGGGAAGATTCCAGTGAAGGTGGTGGAGGCAGGTTTGATTTTATCATTTAAAAATAAATTGGATAGGTGTATGGACGGGAAAGGAATGGAGGGTTATGGTCTGAGTGCAGGTAGATGGGACTAGGGGAGAATAAGTGTTCGGCACGGACTAGAAGGGCCGAGATGGCCTGTTCCCGTGCTGTAATTGTTATATGGTTATGGCCACAGCCCAGGAGGCAGTAGGGGAAGGAGAGAACTCAAGGAGAACGCAATTTTACTCAGACGTGTGAGGTGCTGCATTTTGGGACGTTAACAATAAATGGCAGGGCGCTGGAGAATGTTCTAGAGCAGAGAGAACAAGGTGTACAAAAACAGATTCCTGAAAGTGGTGACACAGTTAGAATTAGAGGAGGATGTGTCAGAAGGAACGCTTTAAACTGAAGATAGACACAAAAAGCTGGGGTAACTCAGCGGGCCAGACTGAAGAATCACCTATTTCTCTTCTCCTGAGGAATATGTTTGGTCAGGACATTGACCACAGGAGTTGGGACATCATGCTCCACTGTACAAGATGTCCGTTCAACCACACTTGTATCATGTACAGTGCTGGCTGCCCAAGCATGGGAGTGAAGTCATTCTGTTCGAAAGGAAGCAGAATAGATTCACCATGATGTTCACCAGCACTGGAAGGCTTAAGTTACAGGAAGATGTTGGAAAGGTTGGAACTGTTTGGCCTGGAGCATAGGAGGTTGAGCGCCAACTTTATAGAAATTTATAGAAACATAGAAAATATAGGATCAGGAGTTGGCCATTCGGCCCTTCGAGCCAGCACCGCCATACAATATGATCAAGGCTGATCATCCAAAATCAGTATCCCGTTTCCCATATCCCTTGATTCCCTGAGCCCTAAGAGCTAAATCTAATTCTCTCTTGAAAACATCCAGTGAATTCACCTCCACTGCCTTCTGTGGCAGAGAATTCTACAGATTCACAGCTATATGGGTGATTTTTCCTCATCTCAGTCCTACATGGCCCACAGTTCTTAAAACGTTGCCCCTGGTTCTGGACTCCCCCAACATCAGGAACAGTTTTCCTGCATTTAGCCTGTCCGATCCCTTAAGAATTTTATGTGTTTCTATTGTAAGATATCCTCTCATCCTAAATTTTAGTGAATATAAGCCCAGTCGACCCATTCTTTCATCATATGTCAGTCCCGCCATCCCAGGAATTAACCTTGTGAACCTATGCTGCACTCCCTCAATAGCAAGAATGTCCTTCCTCAAATTAGGAGACCAAAACTGCGCACAATACTCCAGGTGTGGTCTCACCAGGGCCCTGTTCAACTGCAGTAGGACATCCCTGCTCCCATACTCAAATCGTCTTGCTGTACCTGCATGCCTACTTCTCGTTGCACCTCCCTTTTTCCTTATCGGATTATAAAATTCTATTATAAAATCATGAGGTGCATGTTGCAGAATATAATGCTGGATCAATTCAGCAGGTCAGGCAGCAGCTCTGGAGAAAAGCAATAGGTGATGTTTTGGGACGAGACCCTTCTTCAGACTGGTTTCAGTCTGTTTCCCAGGGCACAGGTGTCCAAAACTAAAGGGCCAAGGTTTAAGATGAAGTAGGTGAAGCGGTACAATTGCAATGTTCAAAAGACAATACATGGCAAAAGTTCAAAAGATATTTGAAAATGGAAGTTAGCACGGGTGAGATGGGCTGCATGGACAGGAAAGGTTCAGAAGGGATAATCACGGGGTGAGATGGGCTGCAGGTAGATCCAACAAACATTCGGCCAAATGCTTTCAAAATGGAACGTGTTCTTGAGCAACTTGGTTAGCACGGGTGAGATGGGGGACTGCAGGGTCTCTTTCACAAAGCCTGGTGTAAGAAGGTTCACCAGTATTCCTGGGATGGCATCTATGAGAAAGACATCACGTTCCAGGAGAATGAGATATCTTATAGCAACTTTATTTCTTGGAGCGTACATTCCCGATGTGGGGAGGCAGGGGTCACAGCTTAAGGATAAGTGGGGGAAATCTTTTTGGACCGAGATAAAAAAACATGTCATACAGAGAGTGGTGAATGATGGAACTCTCTGCCACAAAAGGTAGTTGAGGCCAGTTCATGGAATATATAAGGCAAGCTTCCTCTGCAACTTTATTTATATAGTAAGCCAGACTTGCTTCACATAAAAACATGCACAAAAAATGAAATAAAAAATGAAATAAAATAGAAAAATTAAAAGAAAATAAAGCAAAATTAAAAATGCATTATAAAAAGTGCAAAAGTTAAAAGTGTAATGTAGTTAAGATTTAGCTGAAAGCTAAAGTAAACATAAAAGTTTCAGTCTTGTTTTAAAAGTGGTCAAAGTTGAGGCAAGTCTTAAATCTTCAGGAAGTTTATTCCAGCTATTTGTTGCATAGTAACTAAATCCTGCTTTCCCATGTTTTGTATTTACTCTGGGAATCACTAACAGATTGGTCTCAGAAGATCTTAGCGGTCTAGAAGGCATATAGTAGAAGCATGTCAGTGATATACTTTGGCCCTAAACCATTTAAGAGGGAGTTAGATGTGGCCCTTGTGGCTAAAGAGATCAGGGGATATGGAGAGAAGGCAGGTACAGGATACTGAGTTGGATGATCAGCCATGATCATATTGAATGGCGGTGCAGGCTTGAAGGGCCGAATGGCCTACTCCTGCACCTATTTTGTATATTTCTATGACCCGAGTCGTGGTCTGTCCATTCCCTCCACAGTTGCTGCTTGACCTGCTAAGATACTCCAGCACTTGGTTAAACGCCACCTATCCATGTTCTCCACAGATGCTGCCTGGCCCGCTGAGATACTCCAGCACTTTGTTTTTGCTGAAGATTCCAGCAGTCTCAAGCATCTTGAAAGTTCTCACAGAAGAATCTTTTTCTTGGTTCTTGGTCCTCCAAAATATTCCAAATGGAATTTAAACTGGAGGTGGTGAAAGGAAAATTAGCCAGAAAAAAATGCATTATTGGAAAGAAAAAAGGCTACTTTAATGTAGTTAAGATTGCATCTGGTTGGGTAACTATAGTTTCAGTGGAGATTAAAATGCTTTAAAGTTGAGGGGGAAGAAATCTTCAGGAAGTTGTATTCCACATCTGTCTTAGTAGCTGGGATCACAAATTGGATCTCTGGGAATGCCCTAACGTCTGCTCTCTAATTGATTTGGGTTTGGTGTAGGTCTTGTAATTTACATCGAGCTGACCATTTAACATTTTGTAAAAACGTTAAGGTCAAACGGTGAGTTTCACGTCTGTCTTGGAGAGGGTTCCACCCCAGAGAATTCAGAAGTTTGGTGACACTCGCTACTGAGTTGGATGGTGAAACCAAAATGTATAAAAATGGGGTGCCCCATTAAAATCTGACAATGTGCACTCTAACCACCTATGTGATTTTTTTCTATTACAAATCTCAAATCGTGGAGTACAGAGGCATTCCCTCCACAAACAAATACAAGTCTCCGTCCCAAACATTATGGAGGGCAGTGAATTGAATGTGACATGCATGCAGCCTGAAGCTTATTTCCGATTTGCTTTGTTCAGTCTGCCAGCTACCACCCAAGAATAGAGAGTTGCAAAATAGCAAAGGTAGTCAGTATCCGAGAGAGTAAAATAAACGTTTAAAAAAAATTGTAAATGACTATCCAATTAACCTCTGTGTAGGGAAGAACTGCAGATGCGGGTTTCAAATGTAGGATGGATATCATGAAACTGTAAAGAGCGCACAAAAGATTCACCAGGATGGTGGTGGTACAAGAGGGCTTGAGTTACAAGGAGACGGACACTCTAGGGGCAAAAAAACAAACGCTGGACTAACTGCAATAGGTTTTTAGTTTTAAAGGAACAGCATGGAAACAGACCCTTCAGTCGTGTGAGACACATGGCAACTAGCAATCACCCAGACACTAATGCTATCATATACTATGATGTTACAAAAGCCAATTGGCTTACAAACCTGCACAGCTTTGGAATATGGACAGAAACCGGAGCACCCGGAGAAAACCCACGCAGGGGTCATGGGGAGAATCTGTACAAACTCCATACAGACAGCACCCATAGTCATGGTTGGACCCAGGTCTTTGGCACTGGGCTGCCATGTGTCGGCTGTGACTGTTTTCCCTGGAGAGAACGAGGCTGAGTGGGTGACCTTATAGAGGTGTATAAAATTGATGAGAGTCTTCCCCATGGTAGGGAAGTTTATAACTTGAAGGCAGAGGCCCAAGGTAAGTTCTTGTGATAGGAGCAGAATTTGATCATTTGGCCCATCAAGTCAACTCTGCCATTCAATCCAGCCTAATCTAGCTTTAACTTTGTACTCCATTCTCCTGCCTTCTCTCGATTACCTTAAACAAATAGATTCTTGATTATAAGGTTGACAAAAGTGCTGGAGAAACTCAGCGGGTGCAGCAGCATCTATGGAGCAAAGGAAATAGGCAACGTTTCAGACCAAGAAACCCTTCTTCAGACCATAGATCAAGAATCTATGTCTACCTTAAAAATATCTATGACTTGGCCTCCACAGCCTTCTGTAAGAGGGAAATAATTCACAGCGGTCCACTCCCGAGGCCACGATGGGTACATGGGAAGAGGTGCTGTATTTGTGCCAGGAATAATGCCAATTTAAAGGGCAGACCTGTCAGTCGGTGCTTCCACTTGCATGTCTGGATGTCTCTACTGCCACAGCATTGTGCCATGTGCCCGGTGTGTAGCGGGCGATACAACCCTGGCACCGGCTGCCCTCACCTCTGGGTGGTCGTGGGCCTTTCCTGAGACACGATCCTGTAGACGGAGCGGCCATCTGGGAGTCGGTAGCCCAGCTGCAGCTGGAAGGGGATGGCATCTTTCCGCTGGAGCTCTGTAGAGAGGAGGGAAGGAGCGTTAAACACCAGCGCGCAGGTGAAATCAAGTTTACATTTCGGTTGCACCAGTGTTGGTGGAGAGCACGGGTTGGCACGGAGAAGCCCGGGACACGACGCTGGGGGAGAGAGGGCGGCACGGTGGTGCAGCGGTAGAGTTGCTGCCTCACAGCTCCAGGGACTCTGGTTCCATCCCCACTACGGGTGCAGTCTGTACAGAGTTTGTACGTTCTCCCCGTGACCCGTGTGCGTTTTCTCTGGGCGCTCCAGTTTCCTCCCACACTCCAAAGACGTGCAGGGGTTGTAGGCTAACTGGCTTGGTATAAATGTAAATTGTCCCTAGTGTGTGTAGGGCAGTGATGTTCGGGGATCGCTGGGCAGTGCGGACTCAGTGGGACAAAGGGCCTGTTTCGGCGCTGTATCTCTAAAACGACATAAAACCAGAATTCCCACCTCGGGGCCACTCGTCTAGCCGGTCCGGGCACATTATCCCTCGGGATGAGGGACGGGCAGTGTATGACCACACAGGTCACCTGTCTGGCATTGTCCTATACACACTGGGGACAATTTACACATCAACCTGGGAGGCCACAGAACTACAATCAGGAACCCAAGGGCAGAGATTTAAGGTGAGAGGGGAACCCATGGGGAACCTGTTCTGTGTTTATGAAACAAGCTGCCAGAGGAAGTAGTTGAAGCAGGTATAACAACATTTGAAAGGTACAGTAGATGGCTGGGAAACGATTAGAGGGGTGTAGGCCAACGCAGACTTAGTGTAGATGGGTAGTCCTGGTTGGCATGAACACATTGGTCCGAATGTCAGTCCCGCCATCCCGGGAATTAACCTGGTGAACCTACGCTGCACTCCCTCATTAGCAATAATATCCTTCCTCAAATTAGGAGACAAAATTGCACACGATACTCCAGGTGCGGTCTCACCAGGGCCCTATACAACTGCAGTAGGACCTCCTTGCTCCTAAACTCAGATCCTCTCACAATGAAGCTTTCTTCACTGCCTGCTGTATCTGCATGCTTACTTTCAGTGACTAATGTACAAGCACATGCAGGTCTCGTTGCACCTCCCTTTCTAAACTTGACAACATTCAGATAATAATCTGCCATCCTGTTCTTCCACCAAAGTGGATAACCTCACATTTATCCACATTATATTGCACCTGGCCATTCACCCAACCTATCCCAAATCACCCTGCAGCCACATAGCATCCTCCTTGCAGCTCACACTGCCACCCAGCTTTGGGTCATCCGCAAACTTGGAGATTGCATTTAACTCCCTCGTCTGCTGCCCTTATCTCTACTCCAGCTCCCCACGGGCCTCCACCAGCAACTCCGCCGACCCCCGCCTCTCCACCGGCCACCAGTGGGTTAGAACCGTCACCTCACCAGAGTTCCAGCACCAGGCCCACAACCTCCACCATGCAGACAGCACGTGGTCTGACTCTGCTGGGGCCTAGTGCTCTCCCCACACCTCCCCTTACAGGGAAAACCCATCAGTGGTGATGACTCTGCTGGGTCCTAGTGCCCCCCCCCCCCCCTACAGGGAAGACCCATACAGGAAATTCCCAGCCCCTCTCCTTCAGCTCCCGGGCCCCCTTTTGGACTCCGGGCCCGGGTATGATGTACCCCCAGCACCCCCCGCTCATAGGCCCTGTGTATACGTACACGCATATGTGAACAAAACACTGTGTGTGGTATGTATCTTTGTTAGGTTCCTAAAAATGAGCTCAACAAATTTATGTTATTTACAACCTCTTCATGACCACCGGAAAAACCCCAAACGACCCCCATGTGGGTCACGACTCCCAGGTTAAGACCCTTGCAAACCTCCAGACTCTCTTTGCAAATCCACACTCTGCAAAGAGGTGGGCAACCGTCTCCTCTCCATAGCAGCCGTCCCGAGGGCAGCGTGCGTGGGTAGTGAGGATCCGACGGTGCAGGAAGGATCTGACTGAGAGGGCTCCCCTCACCGCCAGCCAAGCCAGGTCTTGGTGCTTGTTGGTGAGTTCTGGCGATGAATCATTTTGCCAGACAAGCTGGGCAGTCTGCTCTGGGAACCACGCCACCGGATCCATGGAGTCATTTCCCTGCAGTGCCTGCAGGACATTCCGTGCTGACCACTTGTGGTCAAAGGTGTTGGTCCGGAAGAACCTTTCCACAGGCGACAGATGGGGCGGCAATGTCCAGCTGACTGGCACATTGCGTGGCATCTGCGCCAGGCCCATCCTTCGCAACACCGGGGACAGGTAGAACCTCAGCAGGTAGTGACACTTAGTGCCCACGTGCCTTGGCTCTACACTCCGCCTGATGCAGCCACACACAAAGGTGGCCATCAGGGTGAGGGCGACGTTGGGCAAGTTTTTACCCCCGTTGTCTGGTGACTTGTACATTGTGGCCCGTCGCACCCGGTCCATCCTCGACCCCCAGATGAACTGGAAGACGGCCCGGGTGATCCCTGTGGCGTAGGAGGGAGGGACAGGCCACACCTGCGCCAAGTAATGCAGCCCCAAGAGCACCTCACACCTGATGACCACATTTTTCCCCATTATAGAGAAATGTGCTTCCACAGCTCCAGTTTTTTCCCACCTTGGCTATCCGCTCCAGCCAATTCTTGTCACACGCCTCAACCCTCCCCCCGAGCCAGATCCCCAGCACCTTCAAGAAGTCAGGCTTGATGGTGAAGGGGAATGCAGATCAGTTGGGCCAGTTGCCAAAGAGCATGGCCTCGCTCTTCCTGCGGTTCACCCTGGCTCCGAGGTTTGCAAATAGTCGCCCACAAAGGACACTGACGAAGTTACAAATTCCCCCCTGCGTCAGATGCCCCTTTGTTCTTCCCCCTCCCCCTCATGGCGGTCCCCCCATGCCAAGTCATCCTTTGTTCATTTCCCTTCCCTTTCCAGCTGAACCATGTTGCCACCCTTCTTCAGACCCAAACCAACCCAAAATATTAGGTGTCCATTCCCTCCATTGATGCTGCCTGACCCGCTGAGTTCCTCCAGCACTTTGCCCCTAGTGTATAGGATATAGAACTAGTGGTCAAAACACTCCAGTGATTTGCTCAAGATTCCACAACTGCAGTTTCTTGTGTCTCCATTACACCAACAGAAGGAAACACAACAAACTACAGCTGCTGGAATCTTACATAGAACAAACGGTGGTGGAGTAACTCAGTGGGTCAGGCAGCACCTGAGGAGGGAAAGACAGATGACCTTTCGGGTTGAGCCCCTTCTTCAGACTCGTAGCACAGGAAAGGTGATTTGCAGTTCCTCCTTACACCCTGACTCGATCGCACAGTTACCTGCAGTTCCACTTTACACCAACAGATGTCCCGCTAGCACAGGCGCTGTTACCTGCAGTTCCACTTTACACCAACAGATGTCCCGCTTGTACAGGCGCTGGTGCTGGGAGGCAGCAGCACTACCTGCTGTGTCACTGTGCTGCCCCCTTAGATAACAGAACCAGTGTGAACCGATGGTCGACGTGGACTTGATGGGCCAAAGGGCCTATTTCTAAGCTGTGCCTCTCGAATAAAGGGTCTTGACCCAAAAAATCGTCTGCCCTTTCCCGCCACAGATGGAAAGCCGCTGAGTTCCTCCAGCACTTTGTGTTTTGGATCTGTTGGTGTAAAGTGGGACTAACCTTGGCTGTGATAACGAGGAACTCTGTAAAGAGTAAAATGTAGAATTATGGGGAGTCATTGCAGTGTGAAAGGAGACCAGTCGGCACATTGAGCCCACCTCCTATACAGCGTGGAAACAGGCCCTTCAGCCCAACTTGTCCACACCGGCCAACATGTCCCAGCCACGCTCGTCCCACCGGCCTGCAATTGGTCCATATCCCTCCAAACCTGTCCTATCCATGTACCTGTCTAACTGTTTCTTATACGTTGGGATAGTCCCTGCCTCAACTACCTCCTCTGGCAGCTCTTTCCATACACCCACCACCCTTTGTGTGGAAAAAGTTACCCCTCAGATTCCTATAAAGTCAGTGAATATATGAATAAGTGAATATATTTAAGGCAGAGATAGATTCTTGATTAGTACGGGTGTCAGAGGTTATGGGGAGAAGGTAGGAGAATGGTGTAGATTTGATGGGCTGAATAGCCTAAATCTGCTCCTATCATTTATGATCTTATGGGTGACGTTTCGGGTCAAGACCCTTCTTCAGACTGATTCAGAAGGGTCTCGGCCCGAAACGTCACCCATTCCTTCTCTCCAGAGATGCTGCCTGTCCTACAGCATTTTGTGTCTGTCTTCAATTTAAACCAGCATCTGCAGTTCTTTCCTGCACACTTATGATCTTATACCAGGCCCGTACGAAGCTTTCCAAAAAGGGGGGTGGCATGACAGGATTACAAAAAATTTAATGTGAAATAATGTGCACACTGCGCACATCATGGGCACGAAGCGTGAAGTCCCTCGATGCCAGCTCTGGGGTTTTAGATGCTCTCTCATGCATTCTGAGCCTTACTTTGGAGCATTTTTGCACCAAATTTATGACCATTATTTCAGAAATTAACAGATATCTGAGAGGTAGCTTTTTCACACAAAGGGTGCTGGGTGTATGGAACGAGCTGCCAGAGGAGGTAGTTAAGGCTGGGACTATCCTAATGTTTAAGAGACATTTGGACACGTACATGGATAGGACAGATTTAGATGGATATATGGGCCAAACGCGTGTGAGTGGGACTAGTTTAGATGGGACATGTTGGTCGGTGTGGGCAAGTTGGGCTGAAGGGCCTGTTTCCACACTGCATCATTCTATGACTAAAAAGTTAAGAAGAAAAATGCATGTAGATAAGTAGAGCAGATTTAGAAACATAAGAACATAGAAAATAAGTGTAGGGCTTGGCCATTCGGCCCTTCGAGCCTGCAACACCATTCAATATGATCATGGCTGATCATCCAACTCAGTATCCTGTACCTGCCTTCTCTCCATACCCCCTGATCCCTATAGCCACAAGGGCCACATCTAACTCCCTCTTAAATATAGCCAATGAACTGGCCTCAACTACATTCTGTGGCAGAGAATTCCAGAGATTCACCACTCTCTGTGTAAAAAATGTTTTTCTCATCTCAGTCCTAAAAGATTTTCCCTTTATCCTTAAACTGTGACACATTTTTCTGGACTTCCCCAACAACGGGAACAATCTTCCTGCATCTAGCCTGTCCA
Organism: Leucoraja erinaceus; assembly: GCF_028641065.1. Lineage (NCBI taxonomy): Eukaryota > Metazoa > Chordata > Chondrichthyes > Rajiformes > Rajidae > Leucoraja > Leucoraja erinaceus. The sequence goes on along the minus strand of NW_026576086.1, from coordinate 172,307 downwards.
ACCCCTTAAGAATTTTGTAAGTTTCTATAAGATCCCCCCCAATCTTCTAAATTCTAGCGAGTACAAGCCGAGACCAAAGCTGTACGCAATACTCCAGGTGTGGTCTCACCAAGACCCTGTACAACTGCAGTAGAACCTCCCTGCTCCTATACTCAAATCATTTTGCTGTAAAATGCTAACATACCATTCGCTTTCTTCACTGCCTGCTGCACCTGCATTTCTACTTTCAATGACTGGTGTACCATGACACCCAGGTCTCGTTGCATCTCCCCTTTCCTTAATTGAAAGAGGAGTGAAATGTAAAGGCAGAGAGAGGTTTATGGGTGGAAAGGAACATAGGAAAGGAGGGGGGAGAGTGGGCCTGGGCAGATGGGTGAAGGGAAAATAGGCACAAAGTGCTGGAGTAACTCAGTGAGTCAGGCAGCATCTCTGGAGATTATATTTCGGGTCAAGACCGTTCTTCAGTAATATTCATGATGTGACATGCATAGACATTCCTGAATGTTACCCAAACCATCGTGGGCTACTTTGTTACGGTGCTTGCCCTCTCCTATAATGTCTCTGCTGCCTTGGTGGAAACTTAAGAAATTCCTGCTCATCTCCTTCCTAAAGGAATGTCTTTTAATTCCAAGGCTGTGGCCACTGGTCCTAGACTCTCCCACTAGTAGAAACATCCTCTCCACATCCACTCCATCCAGGTTTTTACCAGACTGGGACATGGTGTGAAGCTGTTGCAGTCTGTCCCAGTCTGGTAAAAACCTGGATGGAGTGGATGTGGAGAGGATGTTTCTACTAGTGGGAGAGTCTGAAACATCGCCCATTCTTTCTGTCCACAGATGCTGCCTGTCCCGCTGAGTTACTCCAGCATTTTGTGTCTACCTCCCAGTCTTTTTAATGTGTTTAGCTTTTAACTTTAGAGATACAGAGCAGAAACAGACCCTTCGGCCCACCATGTCCGTGCCACCCCGTACACTATCAAACACACGAGGGACAATTTACAATTTTTACCAAAGACAATTAATTTACAAACATTCACGTATTTGCAGTGTGGGAGGAAACTGGAGCACCCAGAGAAAACCCACGCGGTCCATGAGGAGAAAGTACAAACTCCACACAGACAGCACCCGTAGTCAGGATCGAACCCGGGTCTCTGGCGCTGGAAGGCAGCAACTCTACCGCTGCACCACCGAGTTTTACTGAGGTTCACCATGGATTCCTGTAACTGCGGTTGCGAGCTAAAGCCACTAGAGGGGGTATGTTACCCAGCCCTCAATATCTCCAATCATTGTTTCCATTTTACTCTCAAACTTGCCTGAATAAAATCAGTAATCCCTATTGTATGTTGGCAATCATTATTTGAATCATGCTACATCAATAATGTTCATGGATTCAATGATTGCATTTCAATGATATCAATGATATGGATGAGAACATACAGGGCAAGATTCGCAAGTTTGCAGATGATACAAAAGAGGGTGGTTTTACAGTGAAGATGGGTGTGAAAAATTGCAGCAGGAACTTGATCGATTGGCCAGGTGGGCGGAGGAATGGTTGATGCAATTTAAAACAGAGAAGTGTGAGGTGTTGCATTTTGGGAAGTTTAACATGGGCAGGACCTACACAGTGAATGGTCGGGCTGTGGCTAGTGTTGTAGAGCAGAGGGGTCTAGGAGTACAGGTGCATGGTTCCTTGAAGGAGGAGCCGCAGGTGGATAGGGAGGTCAAAAAGGCTTTTGGCACATTGGCCTTCATCAGTCAGAGTATTGAGTATAAAGGTTAGGAGATTATGTTCATAAGGTCATAAGTGATAGGATTAGAATTAGGCCATTTGGCCCAACAAGTCTACTCTGCCATTCAATCATGGCTGATCTAGCTCTGCCACCTAACCCCATTCTCACGCCTTCTCCCCATAACTCCTGATACCCGTACTAATCAAGAATCTATCTATCTCTGCCTTAAACATATACATGGATTTGGCCTCCTCAGCCTTCTGTGGTAAAGAATTTCACAGATTCACCACCCTCTGACTAAAGAAATTCCTTCTCATCTTCCTAAAGGAATGTCCTTTAATTCTGAGGCTATGACCTCTTGTCCCAGATTCACCCACTGGTGGAAACACCCTCTCCACATCCACTCTAACCAGGCCTTTCACCATTCTGTAAGTTTCTGTACGATTCTGTGCTTTTCACCATTCTGTACGTATGTTACAGTTGTATTAGATGTTGGTGAGGCCGCATTTAGAATATCATGTCCTGTTCTGGGCACCATGTTATAGAAAAGATATTGTCAAACTGGAAAAGGTACAGGG